>NC_141343.1:1812500-2105000 GCF_037954235.1 Aulostomus chinensis | reverse complement strand
ATGAGAGGCCAAATAAGCTGCAATGTTTTTAGCTGTGTAAAACAAAGCAATCAAATATGGAGATCGATCTTAACGTGGTTTTACAGGAGGGGAAGGAGCAGCGTGTTAGAGGTCAGCGAAGGGCAACAGGAGGAGGTGGAACGTAGAACCTGCGTAGCATGTGGTCAAACGATGTCTGACCTAATCTGGATCAGATATTAGGAAATGAGCTTTTGATATCGACACAAACAGAAATAAGAATGAAAGAAGGAGAGTCATTTTCTCAGCGATCCTTTAAAGGAGGTCCAGTTTTCTGCTTGTGACATCATCAGGCTGAATTTAGGTGCGACGATCTGTTCGGTTAACAGATTCGGCTCCAAGGGAACGCCGGCACCCTCTCCCTGCTTGTGTTTTCTAGCTCTATGGAACGGCTGTGTATTGGGGGGGGGGAGCGGGGGTGAAAGGTCACGCCATCAGATCAACACCGACCCCGGTGTTGCTGTGTCACCGTCACCTTTGAGTCAGGAGGGAGCTGCTGCCGCCACTCAGCCATTGGAGGACACGTACTGTAACCTGATGTCACTGATGTCGAACTCCACACAGTTCGCAACTGATGGAGTGTGTGTGCGTGTGTGTGTGTGTTGCTGCATCCCTGTCTGAGTGGAAATGCTGGAGGTAATAAGGAAGAATGTGTGCCAAGTTATTGCTGTGGCTGGGCGAAGATATGATCTGACTTTGAATGTTATTTCCTTCTGGGGTGGAGGGGGTGGGGGTTGTCGGTGTTATTAGAAGTGCATAAATAATGAATGTAATATTTGCCGGAGCTGTTCTGAGGTTTTATTTCCTGGCTTAGGTGAAATAAGGTGAAACTGAAACGATTCCAGATCAATTTTCAGCTTCTGGCGACGAGAAGTTGATGCTGACACAGTCAAGAGAAGATCCAGATCCATCCATTTTCTACTGCTTATCCTGTTAAGAGTTGCGGGGTGGGGGGTGGAGCCTTCAGTTGAGAGGCGGGGTTCACCCTGGACGGGTCGCCAGTCCTCGGCAACACATTTAGACAGACAACCACTGGCTCTCCCAGCCACGCCTACGGTCAATTTAGAGTCTGGATTAACCTGGTCCCTCTTGATGTCTTTGGACTGTGGAGGAAGCTGGAGTACCAGAGAGAACCCATTCCGTGCTGGAGCAGAGGCTCAAACCTGGAACCTTCTTGCTGTGAGGCGACAGTGCTAACCACTGCACCACCGTGCCACAGTCAAGAGAAGATATTATTAGTATGACTATTAGTATTAGTATCATTATTTGGGGCCACCCACACAGAGACCAGTTGAGGAGTATTCGCACAAGTTTTTCTATCACATGGGCCATGAATACACACAGAACCGGCATTTTAGGAGCCATTTTAACCCACATGTGCTAACCCCGCCATGTTGATGGTGGATCACAGTTGCTGCGTCCCAATTGCCAAGTAGGTCTGATCGTAGGTCTCAGAGTCGGTCGAAGGCTGTCCGTAACCACAACTGGCACGAGTAGCCACCTACTTCTCAACCTGAATTGCAGCCTAAACACGCCCACATTGTAGGTCGGTTCAGGTGCATCCTACGGAGCAACCTATGGCCCACAATGCACCGTGGACTTCTTCTTCTTCGTCCCCTAAAAACTTGTGGACCCGCAATCCAAGTTTGCACCACCAACAGTCTCCCATTCTCATGCAGCACGAACATTTATAGTCGTTGTTGGTGACTAAAGGTGTGTTCACACCAAACGTGACGCGGTGTGAACACACCTTTACAGGTGCGTTCATGTGCTTAATAATAGAGAATGAGTTAAAGGGGTGTTCAGAGTGGAGTGCAGTACAAAATCAGGCCAGCAGGTGGGGCTTTCGTTGGTGCTGTCTACCTAATTGTGGTATCTGTGCTCTGCCAGCAGAGGTCGTGCTTCACCACCAATCTTAGGGTGTCTGAATGGTGCCGCCGTGTTTAGGTTGTAGCAGTAGGCTGGAGTGGTAGGTCGTAGCAGGAGGACGTAGGTTGCTACTTGGCAATTCGGACGCAGCCTGTGTCGCACGTTCGGTCCACGTCTTCTTATCTGTAT
Source organism: Aulostomus chinensis (assembly GCF_037954235.1). Classification (NCBI taxonomy): domain Eukaryota; kingdom Metazoa; phylum Chordata; class Actinopteri; order Syngnathiformes; family Aulostomidae; genus Aulostomus; species Aulostomus chinensis. The sequence goes on along the minus strand of NC_141343.1, from coordinate 2,102,924 downwards.
TTGGTGTATTTCAGTGGCAGTGTTACAGCGCCACTCACAGGCCTGGCATATATACTACACTGCTTTCAGTGGTTTTCTTAGGACACGCATTTCATGAGACAGTGTTTACGGAAAACCGCTTTTAAACGGAGATTGTTTTGGCCTCGAGGTGGACACGGCCTCGGTGTTAGGAGGAGCAGCAGCATGAGCTTTAGAGTTCCCCTCCCATCAGTTGTCAGGTGCTGGATAACAAAAACATGGGATCAGCAGAGAAAAACAGACTGAAAAACCAGCCAAAAAGGACGGGGATGCGCAAGTACGCTCAGAACACGCCACTTGGAAAAAGACCGGATAAGGAGAGAAGAAATATAAAAGGAGAAGTGAGGAGAATACAAGGGAGGAAAGACACCCGTCTGCTGCGTCACGTGGGAATACCAACCTCTTGGCCTCGTGTTAGACGCTGTCCGGGTTGCTCCCAGAGCCTTCGTCCACGATCTACTTTCACTTCTGTTCATTATTATTTTACGTCGGGTTTGTTTTTGGTTGCAAAAGTTCACTAAGTTACTTTTTTGTGTGACACCGAAACTTTCGATTTACACGAAACGCCTGCAAAAAGAGACTTGAAGATCGTAGCAATGGTTTCATTATCAAATATAAGAAGGGTGACACATTCATCCGCTGTAAAGTTACACACACATTCTCACACACGCATTCTCTCTCACACACACACGCTCACACGCCTGCAATCTGCAGCGATCAAGCGCTTAATTTTCTTCTCCTCTTTCTTCTGTCTCCTTCTAACATTGTAGATGCGAGAGCACGGTGCAGCTCCAGCGTCACCCGGACACTGATGGATTCTGTCTCATCCTCCCTCCTAACTTGAAGGCAGCCATCGGCGCCGTGACGTACATGGCCGAGCAGCTGAAGAAGCAGGACACGGACGACTCGGTGAGAAATGAACACGACATGACACATGCTGCTATTCTTCAGTCCGTCTGAGCACACCGTGTTCCAAACATGCCCCGGGCGATTGTTTGTGTGTCATTGCCAACACACACACACACACTGCTGACTCAGTGCTTACAGTAAGTGTGTGTGTGTGTGTGTGTGTGTGTGTGCGTGTGTGTGTGTGTGTGCGTGTGTGTGTGCGTGCGTGTGTGTTCTCAGATGACAGGAGACTGGCAGTTCATTGCTCTCGTGGTGGATCGTCTCTTCCTCTGGTTGTTTGTCATCATCACTACTCTGGGCACCCTGGCAATGTTCCTGGATGCAAGTTTCAACTATACGCCCAACAACCCTTTTCCATGAACGCGCGCGCACACACACACACACACACACACACACACACACACGGTTACTCGCATAAATTCTACTACCTGTATTTTAAAGACTGTACATGCTGAAACATCCCATTATATTTGAGTGGTGCTTTCTGAGATCACCAGATATGACTTTCAATAATTCCATATTTATGTCAGCGGTGTCATAAATGTTGCGTAAGGTGGACGACAACATCAAAAAAACGACACACAAGCCTGACGCGCCTGCTCCGTCACATCAAGATCCATAACTTGTGGGAACAGTCAAATTTGTTTTTGCATAATTGTTTGTGTAATTCATTTCTTTAACACTTTGTGATGTTTATTAATTGTCCTTAAAAAGCTTGAAATACATGTCTCTTGAAGGTGAGTGTTTTATTTTAAAGTACCGCGCTGTTTAGGGAGTATTAAAGAGGAATATTCAAGAACACATGAAAGATATTTGACTGAGCGTCCCTGAATTAAACCAAACAGCCAGTCAGACGCAGCAGGTCTGTATGCAGGGTGTAATGTTTGCGTTTAACCAGCAGAGGTCAGTAATGTGAAGGTGACTCAGATGACAAAGGACTCCCAAATTGGAAGAAAACAGTCTTAACAGCCGTATTACTGTTAGAAAATACAACTCAAATCCATCCCGGGACGCTAAAATCTCTAATTCTCCTCTTATTAAGTCTTTGACACACAAACGCACCACATGAAAGGGTTAGAAAACATCTCAGCAGGTTCCACAACATCCACCAGTCTGCCCTCAGGAGTGCGATCGATTCACACGGCATCATTTCTTTTTGTCGTTGTGCCAAAAACAAGGCCGACTTATCTGACACGGAACCTGGGAAGAGTTCTTCAAAGCTACGCGTGATCCAACGAGTCCTGTCCTCATGTGTCCGCTGCTCCACTGACGGCTTATTTTCGAGGATTGTAGAGTGGACCGGACCGGACCGTCACAGCATGGAGGTTCTCCTCATACCTGTGAGGGTCATTCATGACCTCAGTTTCTGAAACGTCACTTTGAAAAAGACCTTCTTTTCTAAATCATACGTTTGATTTAGCAAATAGAGTAACGGGACAATCTGGGCCTTCTTCAATCCAGATTACAAAAGCAGGACGGTGGGAACAGCAAAACAGCGACATAATCCAGATTATTATCCTCATGCTGAGGCTTTCCTCCTCAGACGGCCACGTCACTCTTGCTGTATACGTTTATCCTGGAACACGACTGACCTCCAGATAAACCTCCTTCACAAAGACTCAGTCAAATCTCTTCTGGGACATGTCCAGACCGGACCTGTCGGTCTTCGAATGGCGAGGGTTTTTTCGCAGAGGTTAGTGTTCCTGGCTCACACTGGGGGATGCAGTTCTCTCAAATCCAGGAATCCAATCAGATATTAGTTCTGGATAGCAATCAAATTTGTATGGTTTTTTTTTTTCCTTCATCCACACACTTGATGGTCTCTTTTGGCTTGTAATTAATTGAAATTTCGTGGTTTCGACGGAGTCAATTTGACACACTTCTTCCTGCTTTAAAGAAATGTTTAACCAACCAAACACATTTTTTTTTACCTCAATCTGTCGTCCAATCAAACATTTAAGTTTTTTCCAACGTGGACTTTGTTTTTCTTCTTTTTTCTGTGTAAGTGAGAGATGGAAATCATTTTTAACTGCTGCGGGTCTGCGGGCAGCAGTTAAACTGTACTTTGACTTCTTGTTTGTATCTCACACTTTCAGGTTCAAAGTGTTATTTTACTTTGACAAAAAAGGGAGTCAATTATCTTCCGGATCAACTTTAATGACTTTAAATAGCAAACAAACAAAACACAACCCCGGATCCGTGAACCGGCCCGTAATCCGGCTCAGTCCAGCCTTCAACGTCCTTAAAGAAAAACAAAACATCCATCAATAACCAATCAAATCTGCATTATGGCAACAAATCTGATCTCATATAAATCATGTTAAACTATAGTCCACCAGAGGGCGCTGTCTGCATTTTTATGGGACCAATTTACCTGTTATGTTTTTAGACAAATCGGTCAGCCGCCAGCAAGGAAAGACACATCTGCGCACAAGCTCCCCAAACTCGTGTGAAGGGGATGTTTCATGTGTCCGTCACACCGAGTCGTCGAGTAAAAAGCCTCATTACTTGCCGTAGAAACATTTCAGCGGAAGTGAGCGTTGGAGAGCTGTTAGCCAACGCCGCAACTACCACCCCTCAGCAGGGGGAATTTTGAGAAACGTCAGAGACAAATTGTGGATTTCAGCTGTTTCCATGAAGAGGTTTGACGCAAATGAAGCGGGTAACGTAGTGCTTATTTCCACCAGAAGATGGCAGTAAAAGCAATGTTTATATCAACATTTGTCTGGAGGAATCACTGTCAGCTGGACGAGCCAGGGTTGGTCTTTGGTACCGGCTAGCTGCTGCTTCTCTGGAGACAAAGTTGAAAGTTTGGGAATAACTGAGAAGATGGAAACAGAAACAGGCGGGCACGTGACGTGAGTGACTACGTCACCAGTTTCCATCTCCAGTGCTGTGCATTTACTTTCTTTATAAAAGCCCAAAACATGGTGCCGTTTCTGAATGGAAGCATTCTATGGCCGACAAGATTTCAGGTGAGCGCAGCCGCAGATGGATGTGAAAACTTTTTCTTCTTCTCTTGTTCAAATATCGCTACTGACGCCAGTTTCTTCATGGTTAACTCGTCTTTTTCCGCAGAGTCTGCAGCATCGCTTGTGTCGGAGGACGGAGGCCTCCTGAGGCCTCCGGAGGTCAACGGTGTCCTGTTAGAAAGTCTCCGCTGCCCTGTAGCTGATTTCCTTAACACCTCGCATTCCATAAGCACGCTAACCGATGTGCAGCGTGACAAAGTTTGCATTGTCTACGAACATGTTTCCACCCAACGCAAACACTTGCCAAGCTTCCTCCGAGAAAAGAAGGCGCCCGCTCATCGCCTCAGAGGAATGAGTCCACAAGACCAACAACCCAATCTACTGGTTCTGTCCCGCTGCTGCTACACAAAAGCCAAGTCATGTTGCATAAGAAGACTGGAGGTGAAAAACAGAGCGGACATGGAGAGGAGGGCGCCATCCCCCTCGTTTGAGCACACAGAGCCTTTCAGGGAAAAGCCGTGGGCCCCGTGTGTTTTATTGCTAGTGCTTCAGTAACTTCCAAGGGTACTTAGGAGTTCAATCAGAGGATTTCACACTCCTCTTACTCACTCTAGACCTGCAGGAGGCCTCAGAAACAGGAGGGAGAACAACCCCAACCCCCCTCTGACCCTCCACCCCTTCACCCCCAATGTTGTTCCTGCCCTTCTTTCTGGCTGATTTAGCTGTTTTCTTTTGTCACTCGAGCGTCGAGCAACAGCTTAGCCAGCGAGATGAATGTGTGTTTACGCCTCTCAAAGAAGAGAGTAGTAAAAAGAGGGAAAGTACAGTGACGGAAGAGCGATGTTCGGTTTGTTCTCTGCTGCCCGGGACCTGGGTGGAGGAGCAGGCCGGAGGACATCATATAAATCAGGTTGCCAATAGCAACACCACTGGTAGCCCTTCGTCCCGTCTCCGCGCTCCTTCCTCCTCACACTCGGCTGTTTAGTCTTCTTACCATCAGATGTATTTCTTCATCACCTCTCCAGACCCTCCCGCCCCCCTTCTACCTCCCCCTTCTCCTCATCATCTTGCTCCTCTTCAACCTGGAACAGATTCTTCCAGCTATGGGGTCAATCCTCCTCGGCAACAATGGAGCGTTTGTTGGCTGGAGGCCGATTGCACGAAGCCTGGGCGCAGTAAAGGGGAGAAGAGTTATAGTTTGAGGAGAGGCTGGTGGAGGAAAAGGGCAAAGACGTGAGGGAATGAGGGTGAGGCAGAGAGAGAGAGAGAGGAAGGTTAGCACATTCCTGCCAACCTGGCGGCGATACTGTACCTTCCTGCAGGCTTACGGCTTATTACTTCCTCTGCCATCGCTGCAGGACTATTGTAGAGCCTCAGTTTGAAGCCGTGCTGGCTGCGGCGCCTCGCCGGGCCTCCGGTAGGAACAATGCTTGCTATTGTCTCCTATAGTTTTTACCCATTCGTTGCAGGAAGTAGCTACAACTGGCATGTTAATGGGCATAATGAGTGAAGCGATGTGTTAAGCTGGAAGGAACAAAAAAGCGACTGTCCCTGTAAGTTCTGAGGCGCGGATGAAAAAGCATCTTTATTTCCACGTACTTCAAAAGACAAAAAGATACAAATACACACACGGTGGAATTACAGGTAGTGAGGTCATCGTCAGACTAAGCGTCACTCGCGTGAACCCAATCATATCACGCTGATTTTGAGAACTCATAAGTGTGCGGTAGAAGTATAACCAGAGGGGGAGATACATCAATATTCAGTGCAAACTGTACAGAAAGTATTGAGTCGGTGCTGAATCGGGAGCTGAAAGGATGAAGAAACCTCTTGTTTAGCAGCAAGTACATGCATTGTGTGGTACTGAAGTACTTTAGTGATGTATTGAAGGTTGTTTTTTTCTGATTTGGTGCTGAAATCAATCCCATGACGGAGCTTTGCAACGTGTTGATGACCTCATCCAGAAATCCTCTACATTCAAGTCTATTTTCTAAAATGTTCTTCAAGGCTGACAAATATTCCCAAATAAAAGAAGACACACATTTTCTGGAGTAGGAAAATCGGCCTTTTTTCTTTTTCTAAAAGGTGAATAGAAAAATGAATCCCAAAGTTTTATTGAAAAACCTCCAAACAGAGACAAAGATGGTTCATGATTACAACCTCACTTCCTGTTCTTCACGCTGGCGTCGCGAGCAGGAGAGAAGTTTTAACACCTGGATTTTTCTGGACGGCGTTGAATCTTTTCTGTTTCTCATCAGCACGTCAAGAGAAACCAGACAGAGGTGATGAGGGTTCTAAAATATAACCTCAGTCTGGGTCAGCGGGTATACTGGACACACACACACACACACACACACACACACACACACACACACACACACACAATCACATTCATATTAATACTTTAGGAATATTTAAAACATTCCTGAATTGTCAGAGCGCTGAAGGTTCCATCATCGGACAACCTGTTGCTGTGCTGAAGGAAACATTTCCCAGCAGCAATCAGCAGGCACAATAACTAAACACCCACTTCACACACACACACACACACACACACACTCTCTCTCTCTCTCTGTCTCTCTCTCACAAGCACACACACAAACACACACATCTCGGGTGCCCATCCCTGACAGAAAACCCCCGGTACACAACTGGTGAGCACACCCCGATGCTACCAGCTGCTTTTGCATCACTTTCAAGAAAATAGTTTTACGCGGGATCATCAATTAAGAGCTTTTCTTATTGTTGTTGTTTTTGTTTTGTTTTGTTTTATTTTGTTTTTTCTTTAAAAAGGGGGAAAAATGGCCAACTCCGGTGTTCAGCTGCTGGGGTTCTTCCTGTCCTTGCTCGGTGTCGTGGGGTTGATCATCGGGACGGTTCTGCCGCAGTGGAAGATGTCCGCGTACATCGGGGACAACATCATCACCGCCGTGGCCATGTACCAGGGGCTCTGGATGTCCTGCGCCTTCCAGAGCACCGGACAGCTCCAGTGCAAAATCTACGACTCCATCCTGCAGCTGGACAGTAAGTAGACCCTCACGCGGAGGAGCACAGGAGCTCCAGGTGTTCTGACTGCGCTTAATATCAGTGTCAAGCAGAGTTTAAGACCTCCTGTGCCTGACTGAGAGCTTCTCCCGCACCTGGGTGAACACCTGCCGTCAATCAACCGGAGCTGCCGTCCAACCGTACGCACGCACGCAGGCGCGCGTCCGTCGTGATCCGCTGTTTATTTTTTTCGTTTTTATTTTGAAATCAGAGTTGTGGAGAGTAGCGCTGCACGGAGCCTTTCTTTAGAACACTGACACACAGGTGTCACGTACACGCCTCCCTCTCTCCTCACCCTGGTGGGAGAAGTACCGTGCAGTTCTACTGAAGTAAAAGTAGAAGTACACAGGTTTAACAGTGCTGCAGTCCCAAAAAACAGGAAATATAAAGAGATACTGACTTTATCTAAGTGCCATCTTTGTGCATTCTAGTGATCTCGAGAGTTCACGTCAGTGTGTGTGTGTGACTACACACACACACACACACACACACACACACACTACCATAAAGTTTTCGTCATTTTTTTCTTAAAGTAAAAACTGGGTTTAGATGTATGTTTCTGAGTAAAAATACCCTAAAATATAAATTCTCAACTGAGAACAGATACGTTGACTTTCAATTGAAGTACTACTTGCTACACAGTGATGTAATTATCCAAGCTGCGTGATATTACACGCGCGCGCGCGCGCACACACACACACACACACACACACACAGTGACTGTGTAAGAGCTGCACAAACCTTCCAGCTTCAAACAGATTGGATGGTGGATCATTTGCTTTTATTTGCCCCTCAAAAACAGGAACCCCTGAATGTTCTCTCTCTGGGGTGGGGGGTCACATAGTTGGGCCGTAGTTGTCGGTCAATAGGAAAAGTTGAAATTTCCTCTATTCACATCTTTGCATGGACTTTATATGGAATTTGATTTGTAAATCCAACAAAAATAAGGGCTTTGGACTTTGTGAGCGCCACTTTAAATCTACATTCTGTCCGATGAGCAGCAGGGGGCGCCTTCACTGGTCGCAAAAAGAAGAAAAGTCCGAATAAATGGCACCGAAAAACCCAGCTGAGCCAAGGACTGAGCAAGGTTCTGGTTCTAAACCGGTGCATAGAAACTCCCGTGCTCCAGCCGGGGCCCAAACCCAGAACCTTCATCCTGTGAGGCGGCAGAGCGAACCGCTGCACTACCGTGCCGCCTGCTCTACAAGATAAACGCCACAAAAGCTTTCAACTTTTTTTGTAAAAAAAAAAAAAAAAATGTAAACATAATTTTTTGGATTATTCATGAATTGAAATGATGTAAATTTGCCATCCCTCATAAACACATCGGGTTTGTTAAAGAGCAGTTTTATGCAGATTTCTTTGGCAAATTTTGTTCGAAAATATATTCTCCTTTTGATGGCGCATTAACATTAATATTCATTGCAGTGTGCAGGACCAGATAAAGAAATCAGTTTCATTTTCAGTTCAGCTATAAAATGTGCTCATTTATATTGGTACTCTATCTTTATGGAATAATTCAGCTTCCAGCTTGCGCCTTGAATAGCAGGAAATGAATAACTGCAAAGTTTATGGCAATAAAGCTCAGGAACGCACATTAATAGGAATGAGCAGGGATCGTGGAGCGCAATGCATCATGGGAAATCCTCTGGCAGGTCAGACCTGCAGCAGGAGATCCACTTGGGGATCAATGCAAGCTTGATGAGAATGTAGCCATTTTTTTCAATGTGATGCCCTGATACCCGAATATCTCTATTTTAGTATTTCTAATCAGAAAGAGTCAAAACGTGACTTGTGTCAAGTAGGACAACGTTTAGCACCTGAACTCAGGAGGGTCGGCACTGTGGCCTCACAGCAAGAAGGTTCTGGGTTTGAGTCCTGGCTCCAGCACGGGATCTTTCTGTGTGAGTCTCCATGTTCTCCCTGTTCCTGCTGGGTTCTCTCTGGTACTCCAGCTTCCTCCACAGTCCAAAGACATCAAGAGGGACCAGGTTAATCCAGACTCTAAATTGACCGTAGGTATGAATGTGAGTGTGAATGGTTGTTTGTCTCTGTATGTTGGCCCTGTGATGGACTGGTGACCTGTCCAGGGTGAACCCTGCCTCTCGCCCGTAGCCGCTGGGATAGGCTCCACCCCCCCACGACCCTTACTAGTAAGGAATAAGCGGAAGAAAATGGATGATGGATTGACCTGTACACAGTTGAAAGTTAAAAGTTCTACCTTAGGAGAGATTTTAGCTCCCGCTATTATTTTTCTAACAGCAGAATTAGCTCAAACTCAGAGTTAAGTTGCAACTTAAACCTGAAACTGAGCTCCGGGGGGGTAAAGTCCTCAGTGGTTTTCCAAGAAAGGGGGATAATGTGGAGGACAAGGAGGAAATATTCAGTGAAGATGAATCTTGTGTCTCTGCATTGCAGCCAAACATCCCAGCAGGTTCAATGTCAAACGAACGAGTTTAAACGCCGTGTTCGGCGGGACTTTACACGCTAATTTGAGGGACGGCAAATGTAGAGCTGGTGCAAGAGGCTGGCGTTACGCAACGTTGAGAGCAGTAAATGGCAATAAAAGTAAACACAAATAACATGAAACAGTGCCGATTATAACGTAATTTAACTAAAACTAAATTACAATCAAAATGGATCCTCCAAAATCATTTCAAAAGAAACAACAAGAGCAAAAATCTGTGTGTTTCCTGGTGAGGGACACACTTGCTCCTGACTGGTGGGGGTGATGTTGTTGTAGATGATGTGACAGTCCCTCAACTCCCACCACCAGAGGTCAGCATGCTGGTGAACCTTGATTCAAGTGTTCCTCAGCAGACGGAGCAGAGAGCGTGGGCCTGAAGGTGAAAAGACAATATTTGGATGACATCATCATAATGATATGTCTTTTCCGGGGGGGGGGGGGGGCTGCATAGCATGTATCTGGAACAAAACAGAATTAGCAAAATTAGCAATAGTAGTAACTGCCTTGATGAAAAAATGCATTATTTCAGGCTCCGAGTGCAACGTGGTTATGCAGCTGGATGCAGACCTGGATGGGAGGGCTGGGACATGCGCTGGGAAGATGGCAACACAAGCAGGATGATCGAACAGATGAAACTGAAATCATAATATCAAAACGCAACGAAGTTTGTCATGCTAGCGATGCTCAAACGTTGAGTGGACATGCACATGCTGTGTGCAAGCCTGTCTTCCTCTGTAATGCTACGAATGCTAATGTCTTCGATAGCGTGAATCGTGGTAACGGCAGCCAGCACAAGTGGGACGCTAGATCCTGTGAGTTTTAACATACTTACTAGCCAGTACTTAGACAGCGCAGGTAACTCTTGCTAGCCCTTATGAATGAGTGCATCTTTGCAAGCCAGCTAACGTTTGGAGAAGAATTTTCAAAGTGGGGTTTTTGAGAACCTCCTCACAAAATATTTACACAATTTTTCAATCCTCCTTGGATCTTAGTCAGATTGGGTGGCTGATAAATACCTAGAAGTGATGTTTTTCACCCTGGATGGGTGAGGACACCTTCCACTATCAACCTCGTTAGCATATTAGCTTAGTAAATTCAGTTTATTTCCTAATCGGTCATCACAACTCTGAAATCTATAATGTGTCAATTAAGACTCAGCACATGACACCCGTTAGGCTCGGGGAGCTCCTTCTCTGCTGGATCTCGTAGGTTCAGTTAGTTTGACGTTCCCGTTCGCTACAGTTGGACCTGAGCAGGGGTCTTGAAAAGTTAAAACACGGTTGAGTGCACTGCTCAGCAAGAGTCCACAATCTGAGAGTGTTGAGAGCCTCTAAGTACCCTCAGTTCCTCTGGCCAAGCAGGATTTTAAAGGCCCTTTTGCTTGTTCTGCAGTCACGGAGCTGGTTCAGTCAGGGAAACCAGTTCAGTGTCACGGGAAAACTTGGAGTGGTACATGACAACAACGAGTCAATGGGATTAAACGCTGACTGCTGGAAAGAATAATGTCTTAATCTCTCACTTTTATGTGTCAACCAACCCGTTTTGCTCAGTAGAATGAGAAAGTATTCCATGTAATGTTCCCATTAGTCATCTTGTAGGCCTGGGGACCCCAAAAAAACCCCAAAAACAACATACTGATGTAGAGTTGAGCTTCCACTATGACCTGAGTCCAGCTAACTCTTGTACTTTACAGCCTGCTCTGGATTTGCATTTTCTCTGAATTTTCTCTCTCTTTCTCCCATCCCCCATCCTCGTCCTCTCAATCACTCCGGCGTCGTGATCCCTCTATCTCTCCCTCTCTGCTGGAGGGGTTTTGTTTGTCTGGCCAGGGCAGTGATGGCCCAAACTGGCACAGACTGGTTCTAGGTGGACCGAGAGGGGAGAGACAAAGGATGGTTCACCCTGTGATAGGTTTATAGAATGAGGAGGCCAGTAGGGGAGGGGGGGGGGGGGGGTCACTGACAGTAGAAGGTCCCCCACTTTTCAAGCAGAACAGATGTTTGTGTGTGCTAGTGTGTGTTCATGTGTATCCCCTGGTTTCTCTTCCAGGAAAAGCTTCCATGAAAGTGTCCCAACAGGCTCGTGTGAATAATTAACGACCTCTCTGGACTCGGGAAGCCCCGCCTGATAGCGCCAGGCTGCTACTACTTACAACAAAAGGCCATTTTTCAAACAACACACTCTTCGTTTCCTCATAATCTGCTCATATTCACGATTCTTCTTCCCTCCAGGCTCACTCCAGGCCACTCGCGCCTTAATGATTGTCGGTATCATTGTATCCATTGCTGGTTTGGGTGTGGCCTGCATGGGAATGAAGTGCACCACCTGTGGGGGGAGTGACAAACTACGAAAATCCCGTATCGCAATGACTGGAGGTATCATCTTGCTAGTGGGAGGTAAGAAGTGTTTCCTTTATTTTGTTGTATCGTTGGATGTGCGTGGGCTTGGGGTGCACGTAAAGAGGTTTTACTCCGGAAGCATGAAAAAGTTTCAAATCTCTAGAAGAAAAGTGCAGTCCATCATAAACGGGGTCATAAACAGATGGGTGGCAAATTCAAAACCGGCCTAAGGTGCCTAAAGCTGCGTATAAATATAAAGTCATTTGTTTGTCGCCTCGCACTTTGTCGCAGACAGTTGGTCTCTAATGGATTTTCCAAGTTGCGGTTGCCAAGCTTTTGTATGGAGCCCAACGGTGCGGTTCCCCAAGTGAAAACCTCATTCCTCTGCTCCATGGAGGAGTTGATTATTGCCTTCATGGCGGAACCACCGAGTTTGACTCAGAGGGCTGTGGAACAGTGGGTTCTGCCCCTGTAGGAGCCCCCAGTTTGCAAGAAGAACAGGTTTCATTGGAGATCACACAAGGAAGTACAACACTACCCATAATCCTACAGTGTATCAGCAACCCCTCAGATTGGTGGAGTCTGTGGTTACCATGGAAATGTTTACTACATGTTTCACTTTCAGCCATTTTAAATCCCTGTGATCCTTTGAGAGGAACCTGGCAGCAGAAACATGGTTTTGTTTAATAGAGCAACGTTCACAGTCTTGTAACTTCGCCTGTCTTCCCAGTTTCACATGATTCATGTGCACTGGATCTAATATTTGATGGTTATGATTCCTCTGCTCCCTGGTTGGTTCGGCTTCAGCCTTAAAAACTCTTCCTATAAAGAATTTGCTGACTTACTTCCGGGACCAGAGCCACTCTGAAAGCTTTGCGCTGTGTTTCTTTTCCATCCGTATCCTGTTCTCGGATCTCTCAGTGGAGTCGCTGAATTCCATTAACAATGAAAGGTAGTTATGGGAAGTGCAGTGAACCTCTGAACTGCACCGTGTGGATGACCGCCATCCTCCCAGACATCCAAAAGGATTACGGCGTTTGCGGTGTGGCCACAGAAAATGGCGATAGCGTAAATTCAAGCAAAATCAGCCAAACTCTACCGAATATGCGAGTGGGTTGCCTTCTTCCCAAAAGTTGAAGGTTTTGTTGTGGAAAGTTGGACAAAAGTTGGATTTTTTTTATTGATTTTGTAAAAATTCATTTTTATTGATGCTAGAGCTGCCGTATCCTTGAATTGATGTCGATTCTGTGACGCCGGGTGACGTCATCGCCTTGGGTACGGATTCATGTGAAAATGACGACCTTTACACACGCACCATATCCAATTACAGTCCACATCCTGGTGAATCAGAATCAGAATCAGAATACTTTATTCATCCCGGGGGGAAATTCTATTGTTACAGTTATTAAGCTCTAAGTACTATAAAGTAAAGTATAAAGTTACAGTTACAATAATTAGAAAGTGCAGACTTTAAGATAAGAATAAGATAAAGTGTAAGAGTAAGAATAAAAGGTAACATCCTTAATGAGGTGTTTATATGTGTGGGAATATTCCCCTTTGCACGTTAGTTGTCATATTCCAAATATAACAGATCGCGCAATGAACCTGCTCCACCTCGCGGGGCAACCTCGCTAAACTTCCGGTTCACGCGAGTTGTTTGAAACTCAGTCATAAACAAAAAAATACAAAGAAAGATAAGATAAGTTAAGATAACGAACAAATAGTCTCGGTTGCAGTAACGTAATTGCTTCAGCACCACAACAGGGCTGTAGCGCCTCCACCTCTGACGCGTCGCGGCAACATGTAAAGGCACCTGGCTTCCCTTGACAGGAACACAATTACACTCAACTGTTAAGGGGCATTTTCTGTACAGTGTTGTTGAATCGTGATGTGGACGCATGCACAGTCTCACCCTCCTCAGATGCGCTTGTTTGGATGAAAAAAAAACAATTTTGCTTCGAGAAAAGTGCTAGAAATGAACTGAATAAACAAAACTGCGCCGTGATCCAATTTGTACACATAAGAAAAGAAAGCTGTGACTCTTTGCGAAATCTAAAGATGCCATGCAGAATGGGACCGGTGCTGATCCGACGCACTGCCAGCCCAACAGTTTTTCATGTTCTCTACATCCTCCAGTAGGTAGGAGGCAGTTTGATCGCGAGTTCAATAAAACCTTCCCCGCTCTCGGCCCTCCTGAGTTCATCAGACTGAACGGCTCCTGCGCTGCTGGCACCGTTTCTAACACAAGAGGTCTCACTGCCTCCGAGGAGGGCAGAAGCACTAAGGGCTAATTGTGCTGGAGTCAATAGCGAGCTGCCTGGCAACTGTAAAGGGGATTAAAGCACTTGTGACCTCTCAGCTTTTGATGATGGAGAGATTGATCTTTAATGCTGAGGTGTCCTCCTCCTTCTCCTCCTCTCAGGGCTGTGTGCGATCGTGGCGTGCTCCTGGTTTGCTCACAATGTGATCCGGGCCTTCTACAATCCCTACACTCCTGTCAACACCAAGTAAGCGAAGCACTCTCTTCTCTCTTGACCATCTTATTTCATTTTTTAATCATTAGCTATATAAGGAAAGAAGTGTGTGTGTGTGTGTGTGTGTGTGTGTGTGTGTGTGTGTGTGTGTGTGAGGGGCAATCTGCCTGAAACCGTCCGGGTACACTCGACATAATGCAGCAGCACATTATCACACACCACCCGATCACTCGCTAAAGTAGCTGTGTCAGGAATAAAGAAAGTCATAGCAACAAAATGAAACAAATTAAAAAATCAATCCTACAACATGTTTTGGCATATTATTTCTTATCCAACTAAGTCAAAGTATTTTCTGCAAACATTTTTAAGCATCTTCATATTTTGTGAAAGAGAATGCTGAGAGAACGCCAAAGGAACTGAAATGAACGACTCCTCAGGATCCGGTTCGGTTCAAAGAGCTTTGTGTTGAGAAGCATCTAGTTTCCACCCATCCATCATTTTCTACTGCTTGGGGGGTCCTGTTGGGGGGTGGAGCCTATCCCAGCAGCCTTCACCCTGGACGGGTCACCAGTCCATGGCAGGGCCAACACATAGAGACAGACAACCATTGGCTCTCCCAGCCACGCCTACGGTCAATTTAGAGTCTGGATTAACCTGGTCCCTCTTGATGTCTCTGGACTGTGGAGGAAGCTGGAGTACCAGAGAGAACCCAGCAGGAACAGGGAGAACATGGAGACTCACACAGAAAGACCCTGTGCTCCAGCCGGGGCTCGAACCTGGAACCTTCTTTCTATGAGGGGACAGTGCTGACCACTGCACCACCATACAGCCCAGTGCCTACTTTATTCTAGTGTATTTTCATCTATTTATTATACATGAGAGTTAGATTTATTGTGCCAATGGCGTCAGTTACTTTTTGTGATTTACCAGGTTTGACATTTGAAGTGGTCCTGAGGAGTTGTTCATTTCGGGGAGTCGTTTGAATTTGTTTGATTTGGGAAGTTCAGGCTCCCTGTACAATATCAGACAAAAGGAAGAGTTTGGGGATGAAGCTAATTTTCTTTTTTTGTCTCTTATGTCAGGTTTGAGTTTGGCGCTGCCATCTTCATCGCATGGGGCGGCTCCCTCCTTGATGTCCTGGGCGGGGCCATGCTGGCCGCTTCTTGTCCAAGAAAGAAACAGGTGTCCAAGTACCCATCTAAAGGCAGTGCCCGCTCCGGTCCAGCAAGTAGCACTAAGGAATACGTCTGAGAGAGAGAGAGAGAGAGAGAGAGAGAGAGAGAGAGAGAGCCCCCTGCTGGGACTCTGACAGAAGCTGCCCCCCCCCCCCCCATCCTCTCATCTGAGCTCCAGCAAAGAGTAAAACTGAAAGTGTGTGTAGGCAGATGTGAGTCACAAACAGAAGAATTACTGAAGTGGGACTTTCTCTCGTACGGTTCTCCAGTCAGGCCTTTGATAACCTCTCGATTGTTTCGTGAATGATGCCTCTCGGCCCCCCCTGACATTCCGCAGTTGTTTACAAGTGGTCTTCACAAACACATTATAATTGGATCCCCCTGACTGGACGTGCGAGCCAGCAGGGTCCGACTGCGGCGATCGCAGCTTAAAACGGCGGATTACGTGCCAAGACTTGCACCTGCGTGTTAGAACCAGCGTCTATTAGCATTCGCCATGTAATTGAAAGTAATCATTTCCAGTGTGGTGCCTAAGCTCCGAGTCAGGAGCACACACACACACACACACACACACACACACACACACACACACACACACACACACACACACACACAGGGTGACAATGCAGCGTTTGATATTAACTGTTGCCGGTTCTAAAATAGCCGCCAGGGTGAGCAGGGTGCGACTTAACACGCAGGGCTGAACGTGTAGGGTGACTGTATCACAAGGAGCTTTTACTACAACACTCAGTGCAGCTCTTCGTACCAGGCTGCTACAAACCCTCCTCAGATATGAAATATTTGATGGTGAAGTCACGGTGCCATTAAGGCTCTAATAGCCTCTCCAGCTGCCGCCAGGAGATTCATTTGACGCCGTCTCTATTTATTTCCTCAGGCGCAGGATGAAGAGGGGTTGATTGTTTTGTTTTTGATTTTTTAGTTCGACTGTGGCCCTTTTTTTTCTTCTAGTTTTCAGAAATTATAATGTGTTCATATTCATTTCATATTTTTACGTGTAATAATCCAAACTTCTGTTTTTTTGGAAAATGTGGTAGTTGTCTAGACTCTGAGCATCTAGCTGATAGCGTACTGAAACATGTCCAACGTGTCATAATAATGAGAATAAAGGATATCGCAGCACTGCTAACTGTGTGATGGTGGTGGTAGTTCGACTTCCTGGTTAGCGAGAGAACAAAGAAGCAAAGACTTTAGCCTGACGCAGCGGCTGACAGCTGGCCTTCAAAGTAAAAGCTCAGTGTTTTGAAGCCTTAATGTTGACACTTTTTTATTAAGTTTATTGATGCTCATCAATTCAATAACCTTCGCTGGCAATATTCATTTCTCCAGTATTACATGCAGTATCACTAAGGAGACCACACACTTTTAAAAACACACTGAAAGCGTCTAGTTGAAACATCATCCACTGAAACACCAAAACTCACTGCAACACTCTAAGATATTTGGTAATTATATCAAATGTGTAAATGGACTCCTCATAGGTGGAGCATAAACTGGCCACCACGGCCACAGGCTTTGAAACTCTTCTACCTTTATGCTTTTACTTTGAAGGCCAGGTGTTTCCTGTTTAGGCATGCAGGTTCCTCTTTTCCTTTTTTCTTTTTTCATTGTAAACCTTTGTTAAAAGAATTACAGACTCTTTTCAGTTATAGAAAGGAAAACAAAAGACGTTAATTTGACAATTTGTTCTTTAAGGAAAGAAAAGAATCGGTTGCCGCGGCGCTCAGTTAGCATTTAGCATTTAGCCAAGTTCACTGGCTCCCTCGTTTTTTCTGTTCTTTCAGCATTATTTCTCTGATTTCTCATCACTGACTGTAATTATCATCATCTGTAAGATGCTCCAGGACTACAGTATTTCATTTAGTATCTGCTGTTTTGTCCTTCCTTTTTGTTTAATTTAGGAAAAACATGGAACCACAGTGGAATATCCTTTGTCTTTATGCCCCACATGTATTTGTTCCCTTTCTTTATGTTCACAAACCCAGTCTGAAAATGTGGAAAATACTCCGTGAATTACTGCATGTGAAGGAACAGGAACAATGAAAAGTTACTGCCTTGTATTTTTCATGCCTCTGCGCCTGCAACAGCCATGTTTGTAGTCTTCTGGACGTGTATACCTCCGTCCTGCTCCAGTCAACACAATGTCTGCGGTACTTCATATTTGCCTCAAATGTCCACCGAGGCTGAAGGATGAACTGAGAATATTTTGGTCACTGTCGTCTCACAGGATGCCCCTCGAGGAAATGTCTAAAAATATATAATAAAATATAAAACAACTCTGGAGAACATTTTTGGGGGTCAAAAGGTCACAGTGAGAAGTGCGCGCACGCACGCACGCGCACACACACACACGACTGCAATGCTGTCTGAGCAAAAAAACCAAAAGTGATTATTAAAACAGGAGACAGTCAAAATATTCCAGAAAGATTAATCTCTTTATTTCCCTTGATGCATTTTGAAAAGTCGATCATTTCCATGCAAAACAGACACAACAAAATCCTGGTAACAACGCCCCCCCCCACCCCTCCGCAAAATAAAAAACAAAAAAGCCGTGAAAAGCTTTCATGATAAGTGAAGTAACAATCTCACAGGCCAGAAATCAAATTCTTCAAAAATGAACATGATGTCAGCAGGAGCATTTGAAGACAATAATATCATTAAGTGCATCTTCAGAAAACCCCGAGGACCCCAAACATGGCCGACTGTCTGACAGCTGCAACGTCTCGCTGCGTATTCACGCGAGCCGGTCGCCGTCATCTCAAACCCCTAAAGTACAATATGGTAAAAAATTATTCTCTACCTTTGCAGCTTTTTTTTGTGTGTGTTCCAGCTGTCCGGGCCGACTGCTGTGTCGGCAGCTGACGCCGAATATGAGCTGAAAGAAACGCTGAGTCGGCATGAAGTGAAAGCTAACAGCAACAGTCTGAAATACCACATGATAGCCCTTAACGCCAGGGATACCGGTTACGTGTTCTGATGCTTTCCACAGACTCCATGCATAGAATTCTGCAATATGTCACTGCACAGAAAAGGCATTCCCACAAAGTGCACCATTTGTTTTTGTTTTGTTTTTTTTTGAAAAACAGGAATCGATGAGAACAACAAAAAAAGAAGCAGTATATTCATCCAGAGTAAAAAACATGTAAAAGCCATAACAACACAACATCTTTGTCTTCATCTTTTAAACAAATAATAATCAGCAGTAGGTTTTTTCTGTCATAAATAGTGAGCTTTCATCCACTGGATCCATCATTTCATCAGCAGAGAGCGATCGTCATTGCACAACTTGACATTTCACCTGTGTGTGTGTATGTGTGTGTGTGTGTGTGTGTGTGTGTGCACGCTTGTGCGTGAATGTGTGTGTTGCACACTGACAGGCTCCTGTTCTCCCCCATGTCAGGAGACTTCGGCCGCTGAGTCGTTTCTCCCATCCACCCGTTCGCCGAGTGCAACTTTGGAAAAGTAGCCCTTTTAAAAGAAGCTCTGAAAAACAACAAAAATATACACTCTTCCGATCTGTCCTCTTGAGTCCTGACGGTCTAGTAGCCGCCGCCGCCGCCGCGTGGAGCAGAGGGCGACGCGTCATGAGTCATTCACAGTCGGACCAATGGGGAGTTAAATAAAGGCTATATACAATAACAGCTCAGGCTTCAACCGGCGCTAATTGGCCACTCTTGTGCCTTGTTGCACCATCAGAAGCTTCACTAGGACACTCGACAGCATCAAGGCCCCAATCACTGATGTGTGTGTGTGTGTGTGTGTGTGTGTGTGTGTGTGTGTGCGTGTGTGTGTGTGTGTGTGCGTGTGTGCGTGTGAGGGAGGATTTTTGAATTTTTTTTCTCCATTTTTTTTGGCACTTCTGGGTGAAGTTTAGGAGATGGGTAAGGATACTGGACACTGCCCGTTGTTGTTCATGATGTCATCCAAGACTTCGTCGTCCAAGTCCACTGAGGAGGAAAGGTCAAAGGTCAGAAAGAGAGCAAACGCTGCAGCAGTGCTGTTGCTATGCAGGGTGCACAGTTAGGTTAGCCTAGCATAGCACAGAGGCTAGAAGAAGGGGGAACGTCCATTAACCGACAACTCTTAAATATTCACCAAATTCTGATACAGTACTTGTCCCTGGGAATGGTCAGTAAAGATACAGCAACAGAAATGATGCAGTAGCACTTCTCTAAAAATGATTCAAGTGTAATTATACAAAACTTGGCCATGCAAAAGACAGAAAAACAAACCTTTGACACCTTCGTTCACCGAAGAAAATACAAAAAAATTGTCAAAATGTTGCAGTTTAACAACAAGCTGCCACCTTCGATACGACACGAACTTGTGTTGAAGTAATTATCGTCAACCAAGAAGTTGTTTTCATCACAGCTGAACTCCATGCATGCTCATATTTTCCGCCTTCAAATGATTTTTCAACCATTTTTTCCCCCCCAGGGTCTGAAAATTGCTCTTATTAAAATCTGGGAGTTTTTTTCCAGGTTTTTTCATGACGTTACGAATCCAACACATCTAATTAATATAATCAAGGTTTTGGATTATGATTATTGTTCTTTTTTGGCTACATTGGTCATTTAAAGAGGAGCCTTCAGTCTGAAGCTGCTGCACCCTGAACAGAATCAACCTCAAGTGTTGACATATGAAACTACAAAGTTTGCAGTCTCATACGCTGAAGTGATGTTCTAACTCTATTATGAAAAAGCATTTGAAAAAAACAAAAAGTCAGTTTAAGCAAGTTTTCCTTTTAATCCTCAGTCTGTAATTAGAACTAGTACTTATTTAAGTTTTACTGTTATTTCAATTTCCGAAGTTACATTGTCATGAGCGTGAACGCTGTGAAACGTGAAAAACTCTAGAAAAAATGTCCGACTCAATACAAACATTTATGAAAGCATATAGGTAGTTTAAAGGGAGGTATCTGAACTAAATATACTCCGATATTCAGGTATTTGATAAGATTATTAATTTTCAAAAAATATATCAATTTTTCCAAAAAAAATCTCCAGACCTGTTAATTGCGAATTATAGTCAAATTATTAGACTTTTCAAGACTTTCCATGAGCTCTGTATTCATTGTTATTTTTATTATGATTATGATTATGATTATTATTACTACTACTTGTGTATTTGATTCAGGTCAAGTTTTACGATAGCAAATGTAAATAATACCTGTGCTCTTCTTCCAATCGTAGTTATGCAATGGTGACTTAAGTGGTTACGTCACTATTTCAACTGAAGATCAGAATAAACCAGGTGCTCTTCCGGGAACTCACCTTTCTTGGAGCGACCGATCTGACCCAGCTTGGGTGCCCTCTGTCCCAGTCGCTGGGGGTTGGCCCCCCCACCCGGGACCTGGGAGTGTCCCGGGTTGTACTGTCCAGCCGGTCCGGGCTGCCGCGGAGGCGCGCTGGGCGAGATGAGCTCGGGGATACCTGAAGATCCATACATGTCTGAGAGGTGCTGTACCTATTTTGACCACTAGATGTCCTCGCAGCCAAAACTCTAATTCGCGTCACAGGGGAGGGGGAAAAAAAGGAAGAAGTCTTTCACTTCCGCAATGGCATTCACCGATGAATGTAGGGACAGAATGTTGGGGATGACACACACTCACGTAGAGAGAAAGTCCTCGTAGCCTGTGAATGAAAGTAAACACGTTTGTCAAAAATAGCCCTCGTGTGCGTCACGGGAGCTAGATTTCAGCGACAGCGCACGCGCTCTCTCTCTCTCTCACACACACACACACACACGCGCACGCACACACTTCTCCGGTGTTGGAAGGGAAACAAGCCGTGTATTCGGTCCTCATCACCGTAAACAGGTGTGGCAAATGTCTCCCCGGCCACTGCCAGAGCCTCGCGCCACGGTTAACCGGTCAGCCGTTACATCTCCGCGTCACAATAAACTTTACCGCTTTACTTTTGATTATTTCTCTGGATTCGAAGCTTCCCGACCAACATGAAATAAAAAAACATCGTATTCTCTCCAATCTTTTTATTTACGCATCAAATTTAAATCTTCGTAAATATTACCTGACTTCTTCTTCTTCGTCTTCTTCACCGAGGCCGCGGTAATGAGCCGAATCCGGTAAAAGTGGCTTCTGAGAATCGTGTTGTTGTTTATCAGCTCTCTCTCTCGCTTTCTATCACTCTCTCTCTCCCCTCTCTCTCTCTCTCCTCTCTCTCTCGCTCCCTCTCTCTTGGCACGACACCGGGGAAGCGTGGATTTAAAGGGACCTCTCGTCGTGTTCGCAGCCTCGGGGGATTCCTCGGATCTTGTCTGGTTTCATCACGGCGGCGTGATGACGTCAGCGACCTGTCAGCTAACCAGGGACAACAGCTGACACCTCAGGTTGTGCAGCGAGGAGCGAGGTGCGCCAAAACAGGGAGGGCCGCGCTGCGTAATCACGCACCTTCCACGACCAGAGCGTGACTGAGGCTCCAGCCAATCACAGCGCGGGGCTTCACGTCTCCTCACCGGGAGCAGACGAAACATCTGCAAGGAGTTTTCAGATTAGCCGGCAATCTGTAATCCAGTCAAATTCATCAATAAAAGACTCAAATTACAGCTTCCCAGAAGAGTTTGTGAGCACCTGAGAGGCTGCAGACTCGTGACTTTAAGAGTGATTTATGAGTTTTATTTTTCTTTATTATTTCTATCATTTTTAAAATTTTTATTTTTAATTTTCTGAGGAGACTCATCAGCTTGATTTGTGCTGTTGTGGTTCAAACATTCGGTCAACCAGTCGTGTGGAGTAAATGAATGCCTCCTGAGGCCAGAGGACCAAGTGTGTGTGTGTGTGTGTGTGTGTGTTGGGGGGGGGGGGGGTCCTGACATCAATCCACAGGTGCCCTCAGGGGTACCAGTGTGCTGCCTGTGCACCAGTGTTCCCAGTGCTCCTTGCTGGTGTCTCACCGCGGTAACAGCGGTTTGGGAAACCTGTCCTGCATAAAATCTTTTTTTTTCTTTTTTTAATCACCCTTTCCCCTCTTCCTCCCTCTCTTTAGTCAGCTTTCTTTTAATAGTCTTCATTTATTCCGTCATCAGTTTTACTTTAACAGAATTTTCCGCCACTTGCCGCTGGTTTTGTGTTGCTGAGCTGAGCTGGACACGTCTCGACTCTTCACTCTTTATTTTGTCGGGGTCCTAAGGGTCGATTTCTTGAATTTCGCGTTCATGATTTGACCTTTTGATGCAAAAACAAAAACATCAAAACAAAATTGCGTCAACTTGCAGTTATTAAACGTGACTGCAGCTTTTATTTTTAAACGCAGCTGTGAGATATTCGACCTAGAACAGACGAGCGCTAAACTAAACCGCTCTTCTGTCTACAGGTGGGTTTGTACTTGACGGTGAATGAGACCCAAAGGGGTTGATGGGTAATTTATTATGTTTCCACACACTGTAACTGATTAGATGTCTTTTTTTCCTACTATATGCACATTTATTTCCTGGATTTTATGTAACCAGAGTCCACGTCCGCACACGCAACGACGGAGGTGAGCGCGGTTAAAGTTTTGCAAAAGAGAGAGAAGCCGTTCTTTTGATGATGAGTGGATCGTTCATTGAGACGTTTGTCACCCACAGGTCACTTTTCCTGAGCCGTGAGTGCGATTCTTCACTTTTTTTAACCTCCATCATGAGTAGAAAAACTTCCTGATGGGATGTGATTGTTGTAGAAGTGCATGAACAGTCATTTTCATCACAGCAACAAGAGGACAAAAAGAGAATTTCTTATCAACAAGAAATCAAATGTGAAACATTTCTCATCTTACACAACCCAGGAATGACATTTGTCGAATTAGCATACAAAGTTCATCAATTATCAATGTGACTTTTGTGCATTGTTTGATTTAATACGCCGTATTTTGATGATAGAAGCAACAGGAATCACCGATTAGACACCAGATCCATACTGAATTAGATAAAAGCAAGGTTGAACGTCCAAAATCAGACCCAGGGACAAAGGTAACCATGGCATTTTTAAAAAATATAATTAATATAATTTCTGATGCGTCATTGATTTGTTTATTCTGTTTGATGTACGTGAGAGAAAAATAAAATCATTTGTTCTTGATTTTCCTTTGTTTTTTTCGCTACCAGGCAACAAATTGTTTTTTTGTTGAAGACTCATGACTCCCCCATAAACAGATTAGTCGTGGGCTAATCCAACTACGCTGCCAAGTAAAGCAGATTAACAGTTGTGATTACTGTCATGTGAAATTCAGTAACCCCATTACAGTGATCACAACTGTTATCGCTGTAATGGGAATTTCAGTGACCGCCTCGGAATAAAATCTGGTGTTGTTCCACCGTATCGACGAGAAGAAAAAGCATGTGATCAAATGCTTGTGCAGCAAAACAAACCAGCAGAGTGTGTGAGGTGAGAATGTGTGTGTGTGTGGGAGTGTAATGCAGAGATTGTTGTCCTCCTAAGGCACACAGAAAGTGGATCTTTTTTTTGGGGGGGGGGGGGTTCGCTTTGTTTCTGCAGGTTCTGGTTTTCCAGTCTGCCTGATGTGATTGAAAGGAACACCTTGTACATTGTTAATAATACATCCTTTCACGCCACAGCACTCATTACATCATGCTAAGCATCACATTACACACTGTCATGTCATGTCAGGTGACAAACCACACGCCAAATCCTTATAGGTCACATCAAACAGTCTGACATATCGCATCAAAATGTAAAATATTGTCACATATTGCGAATAAATG
This sequence comes from Aulostomus chinensis, assembly GCF_037954235.1. Taxonomy (NCBI): domain Eukaryota; kingdom Metazoa; phylum Chordata; class Actinopteri; order Syngnathiformes; family Aulostomidae; genus Aulostomus; species Aulostomus chinensis. Next base: position 2,078,789 of record NC_141343.1, on the reverse strand, counting down.
TTTCTTGAATGTTGCAGGAAAGAAACGATACCCATCCGCCAGTTAGCTTAGCTTCGCTTAGCTTAGCTTCGCTTAGCATTAGGGTTGGGTATCGAGAACCGGTTCCTACCGTTAAGCAGCTTTTTGAATTTCAATTCTTTTTTTCAGGTTCGAGTACCCGCTCTCGTTTGTTTTCGGGGCGTGTATCACTCTGCTCGGCGGTCTCTGTGCGTCTGCTAGCAAGAACATCAGTCGTCTGAACATGGACCACAAAAAACGCTTGAAAGTCTGGCTTCATTTTAATTTGAAAGAGGACGGAGTAGCACAGTGCAACATCTGCGAAAAAACAATGTCTGCCAATGGAGGATCACCACAAACATGACGGAACACGTTTGCCTACATGGTGTAACATTTAGCGAGTGGACTGTGTTCAACTCGTGGCGCCGCTCTCCTGCTCCCCTCGCTTCCTCCACTCCAGACAGTCGACCTTCATCATCAGCCAGTAACTCCGCGATGCTGACAGAATCCGGGAGGTGAAAATTATGGTTGTCTCATTCTTAACAAAGCTGCTTCAGTGACAGGCGACCAATTCTTAAAACTGTGTGTATCTGTTTCTAGTTGTTGAACGCTCACGAAGTGAGGCTACCGCTACAACCTGCTGCTGCGACATGAGGCAGCCGGCGGCCCCAGCCAGCAGAGTCTACATACATCGTATACATGTACATCCATCTGGGCTGCAGAGCTTTGTTTTTTGACAAAACTGGCAATGTGAATAAATAAACTGGTCCGTGTTGAGGCTTTTTAAACAAAACAAATTCTCCCGATGAATAGGCTGTGACCTGTTCACTTCCATCTCAAAGAATCGGAATCGAGAATCGTTGAGAACAGGAATCGATATTGAGAATCGGAATCGGACTCGGAATCGGTAAAATCCAAACGATACCCAACCCCACTTGGCAAACATTCTGAAACCAGCTAGCCTGTACTCAAGCAAGTTCCCCAGCGCCTGAAACCCTGATAGTCATGAACCAAAGGTTTTGTTGAGTTTGCTGAAGTTTTCTAAGTTGCTGCATCAAATCACCGCGCCCAGGTGCTGGTAAAGTAGTTCCGGCTACGTACTTGAATCTAAAAATAAAACATCTCATGATTGTCATCCCAGTGAGTGTTACACAGGACCCTGATTGAAACAGCTTGTATCAGCTGGACAACAGCTATTATGGAAGCTTTCTTGACTGAAATAGTTGTGTGACACCCTTACATAACATTCCTCATTGTTGCAGGTACGCCTGTTACATAAAGCTTTCAGACCTTTTTGTCTTTGTTGTCGAGAAGCCAAGACCAGACACTGTCACGTCTTTGTATTTCTCGCAAACCTCCGTCTGAGAGCCTGTGCTTTTACCCACGGACGTCTAATGGCTGAGCTTACACAAAATCCACGGGGCTGATTTTTATGAAGCTGGAGGGGCGATGCAGGTCAGTCTGTTCGATTCAGGAGTGGATCATTAACCTGAGGTCAACAAGTCTGCTTGTGGTTAAATCTTAATTGTGGACATAAAGCAACAGTACAATGAATGTGACCTCTGTTAATCTTCTGCTGGATCATCCGTGTCAGCTGTGCTGCCCTCATGAAATGAGAGATGTTGCTTGTGTGATAGGGCTCACTCCTCCGGCTCCCCCGAGCCCTGTGACGCTCCCTGAGACGTCCCACATCTCGCAAGAGCCCGTTTTTATTTTAGTGAGAATGAAATCTGAAACCATCATGTTGGTCCTGTAGAGGAAAATCCAAATGTCAAATTGTTTTACTGGAATTCTCTTCTTTGTGATCATCGAGTAAACGTTTGTCATTGAAGTGACGTCTCAGAAACACCACTAGGAATGTCCACTGGGATTTGTGGATGAACTGAAAATATGTTGGTGGTCAAAGGTCAAGGTCACCTTAACCTCACGTAAACATCGTATTGCTGAGAGAGAATTTCTGCACATTTGCCGCAAAATTGCACTTAAATTTAAAAGATTTTGGCGGTCAAAGGTCAACTTCCTAGTGACCAGCTGGTATTCAGCCGTGACATCGTATGAAATGAAGGAACGCCATTCATACCCGTCACTCCCAACTACAAACCAAAACTTCTCCCATTATGGACAATAACTGGATTGGGATTTCACCATGGGGGCAGCATGGCTCAGAGGTAGAGTGGCCGTCTAGCAACCGAAGGGTTGCTGGTTCAATCCTCACTTCCCCTGGCCACCGTGTTGAAGTGTCCTTGAGCAAGACACTGAGCCCCTAATTGCTTCTGATGGCCCTGTGATGGACTGGTGACCCGTCCACAGTGAACCCCGCCTCTAAACCAATGTCAGCTGGGATAGACTCCACCCCCCCCCCCACCCTGCGACTCTTAACGGATAAGTGGTATAGAAAATGGATGAATGGATGCGTGCTACTGAGTACGATTGAGTTTCCTCACTGTTTCACAGAGGACCCTGAACACATCACCTAAATAACGCAGGTCAGCAGACTTAACCGTCACGGGAACAGGCTGCTTTGTTTGCCCGTCTTATCCGAGAGTTTCATATTTACACCAAAACACTGCAGTCAAGCAAAAGAGCACAGACGGAGATGTCAAGAGGTGAAGAGAGAGGGAGAGGAAGTCAAACTCAGAAGAGCAAAGGTTCACGTAATTCTCTGGACCATCAGCTGGACTTCACTCTCTCCAGGAAGGTAAAGTAAATCATTCTTTAACTCCAGTCAGGAGACGGCGGTGATTAATCCTGTGCGAGAGACGGTGCATGGGGGGTTGGTTTACAGGTCGCCGCTGACCTCACAGCCATGTGCAAACAAAAGAAACCGGTGTTAATGTGTAGAGCTGATCAACTGCACGGTGTGGGCTGTGAATCAGTACCTCAGGCCAGTGTTCCATCCATCTTCACCTACTTATCCAAAGCCGTGTTGCAGGGGTAGCAAGGACACGGCCTGCCCTGTGGCTCCCTCCCTCTCTGGGGATTCAGCAGCTCCAGTCCCTCACAGAGTTCCCACTCGCGCGTATTTTTGTTTTAGATGCCAATATCCTTCAGTTCATTCCATCTCATCCAGCCAGAATCCTGTTTTCTTCAAATCCTGCCAGAGTGACGTCCTAGATCAGAACACGATGAGATACCAGAGTTGATACCCACAATCAGGTTCATTTAGTTCAAGTGACTGTCAGAACTCAGTGTGTGTTCACCATCTGCAAGGGCACAGCAGAAGAACTTGTGTTGTTTCATAAAAGCGAAACCATCAGAGAAATATGTTTTGAATTAAGGTGATTTTAAAAATTATTCAGCGGTGAAAGACAAACATACCGAAAAACAAGAAAAAAAAACATCGGATCAGTCTTTTTTTTAATGTGTCGTCAACTCTTTTTTTTTTCCCTTTCTTTTGTGACAGTCTCAGACCAGGACTCGTCATGTCCCTGCAGGTGGTCCAGGTCCAGCCTCAAAGAGGGTCTGAGGAGGCTGGCCAGTGGAGCACCGGTCTGTGCGAGTGCTACAAAGACGTAGGAGACTGTAAGCGTCTAAAAATGAACTCTGGGTACATTCGGGTCCCACTTCTATGACCCTCAGGTGACCTGCGCTTGTGTGCAGGCTGCTTTGCCGTGTGCTGCCTCCCCGTGTTCACCTGTAAGGTGACCAGGGCCGTGGGTGCATGTCCCTGCCTGCCTCTGCTGGACTGCATCAGCTGCGTCCCTCCAGCCTCTCTGGCCATGAGGGCTTCTGTCAGGGATCGATACGGCATCCAGGTAAAGAAAAAACAAGACTGTCTCAGTGTTGAGTCTTCATTAATAAAGATTTTATGTTTCAAGATGTCATGAAAGCAACGCTAATAGTTCAACCAAATGGGTGGTTTTATTTTCTAAAAACTAAAGTTGCCCACTGGTGTAGGGTCCACTTTAAAAAAATAAAATAAAATACAAGTTGATATTGTGATTGATTTTTAAAAAAATGAACAGCCTCCTGGTCATTGAAACAGTAAGTATAGATTAGAAACTGTTATACATCATCGCCTTCTTCAAATAATTGCCGGGGTCATTTTTTTTTGGTGTGTTTCCTGAAACACTTGAAAAAAATGACTTACAGTAAACGATTATTTTAAGAAGGCAGCGAAATACGAAATACTCAGATTCCTTTAGCTTGGCGTAAAAACAGGCCGAGGATGAGGAGATGTGATGGACTCCGATAGAAAAGCTCTTCAGTTGGGTTCAACTGACAATCATCAAGCAGTTCATCCGCAAGTCCCGGTGGACTCGGGCACTTTTGAGAGTCTCTGTTTAAGTTGTGAGCAAAATGTCCTTTTACTCTTCCTCGTACGCTGTGGGTGGTCTTTTTTTTTTTTTTTTTTGGCATTTCTTTAAAACAGGTTGGAGAGGAAAAAAACTTCCTACACTGCCATCATTTTTCTTCTTCTTCTTCTTCTTTTTTTTTTTTTTTCCAAATTGCAGGTTCAGTTTCTCTTGTAGTTTTGTACCTGGTTAAAACCGTTTGTGATTCAATAACTTTACCTGAATACAGCATAGTACCACCAGAATCACTGACGCTCATAATGCAACACCTAGTTTAGACAAAAAAAATGTAATTTTTGCTCTGGATATGATTTTGTTTGATTGCGTAATAGAGACAAAAGTGAACCTGTGAGTTTTCATCGGTAGCAACCAGTAGCAATTCAGTTCTCTCAGACTCAATTCTCAGCCCAATTACACAACACCAAGTAGGTGTCCCTCCTGGTGCTGTTGTTATTAGTTCAGTCGTGCAAAAAAAAAGAAAAGATTTCAAGGTTACATCAGGAAAAACTGCGGTTGGAGGCTTAGGATTTAGTCAAATCAGCACTGATTCTGCTTATAAATAACTGAGCGAATAATCAAGACGGAGCCGAGCGAGCTTCCCACCTGCTGCTCCGCTGTTTGTCCACAACCAGCACTCATGTATCTGCCTGCATGACCTGATAGACATCAGGCGTGTGTGTGTGTGTGTGTGTGTGTGTGTGTGTGTGTGTGTGTGACTGATCAGTGCCTGTAAGCGATAGGAAACATCTGCTCACACGCAAACAACATATGCCAGGACCAGGTTTACATGAGCCGCCGTGGTAAGGGGCGCAGTGAAGAGAAGGAGAGCTACAGCAGGAGGCAGGAGTGGTTGGAGGCCCAGCAGGCAGGCAGGCAGGCAGGCAGGAGCTGGAGTGCTGCCATCGCAGAAGGAGGTGGTTGGTAATGTTGGCTTCTCTGGAGGTGGAGTGGGCCGTGGATTGCTGTCAATATCGCAAAGCATGAGCTCGGAAGGTGCCAGAAGTCCCAGCATGTAGGTTGTTGGGCGAGCGAGACGACGGCTCTCTCACTCTTCCAACGCCAGACCAAGAATGAAGCTTATTCCTGAAAAAACAACAACAACAAAACAATAAAAAACAAAACTTCAGTACATTTATCCACATTTTTTCAAAAGTCTTATTTCAACTTCCTGTGTTTCTTTTTTGTTGTTGTTTTTTTCCCCCCTTGCTTCATCAGAAAGTTGCATCACGCGTTCAAACCTCCAAACCTGTAAAGACGTTTCGGGGGCGGTCTGATAATTTTAGTTGTTAATGTCACCCTCCCACTGTAAATAAGGGAGGGAGGCAGCATGGAAGAGAGAAAGAGCGGCGCAACTCCAAAAAAAAAGATGTTTTTGCTCTTTTATAGAGCCGCTCGCCATCGCTCAGCTGCACGCAAAGGAGAAATGAGTTAGTTTAGTCACCGACACATGCATAAGAAAGAATATTTCGGTTAACTAATCAGGCATCGCTCTCATTTAGTCACTACAACAAGCTTAGTTAACTCTTAATAAGTGCATAATAAAGGATTTATTAGTCTTGCTGTAGGTCTGGCAGCTGCAGAATGTGGCAAGAGTGAGGAATTCATAAACGACTCAGGACAGTCCTCAACATGTGTGCATTCACAGATAACAGCGGGGTGAGTTTGGCCAATAGACGTCATCGAACAACATCATGATCTCACAGAGGCCTCCCGAAATAAAGCTAGCATTCATGAACAGCTTGAAAAATCAGATCGAAGCCAGGATAAGAGCTGATTTTCGTTTAAAAAAAACTGTACATATTTGAGGTATCAAGTGTCAAAAAGTGACAGGACACTCATCTGCCCCCCCCCCCCCCCCACACACACACACACACGCGCTGCCTCAGTCTGACGAGGGACAAGTCAAGGCTGCGTTTCTCACCCGCCTGCCCACGTTTTTATCTTTACTGACCGTTCGTCAGTCCTGCTTGTCGTTGCTGCTAAAGACTTTTTACTCATCAGAATGTGCGTTCCCACAAATCCATCACTTTACTTCAAGAATACTTTCACAACTGCATTTATGTTGCCCTCACAATTACTGGAGTGTGAATGGAAGCCGGTGTCACCAGCAGTGGAGGTAAATGAGTTGTTGCATTGTATATCGGTGAAAAAAAACATGTCTTCTTCTGCACCTTCAATGCAAATATTCACCTTTTGTTCGAGCCTCCCACCTGTGTTCAGGCCTCCGTGTGTCTTACAGGGGAGTGTGTGGAGCGACTGCCTGTATGGATGCTGCTGCTATCCGCTATCTTGGCTCCAGATCTCCAGAGAGTTGAAAAGAAGAGCAGCATCCCACGCCTCCTCCTCCCCCTCAGCCAGATACACCTCTCTGACATCCCTGCAGGGGGCGCACTTGGTGTAAATACATCTCAATCCTCAGTTTCTCCGGCCTCGGCCGTGGACCGGCCCCCCTACGGAGTATAGAGGATGAGTTAATCACACTTGTTCTCATCTGGAGCAGGAACACTGTGTCGCTGAAAGAAAAGTCCAGTGATGGAAGTCCAAAATGGCGAGGAGACGAAGGCCCACTACAGCTGATGATGGTTATTATCATTGTCATTAACTGCTCTTATTTATAACGATCTGCTGCTTGAATTAAGACTGATTTAGCAATAAAAAGAAAACGAATGCAACTTCCTCCTCCACCTGCTTTTCCTGCAAGAACAGACGTCTTTACATTTTGTGCTGAATCATCAGTTGTGTCAACAACGACCAAAACCAACATCGATTTATTAATATATACCAGACGAACTTTATTGATAAAGGAGGAAATACATCTGTTCAAAGTTAATGGACTTTATTTATTCCCCGAGGGAGCTGATGTTGCCTCAGTCAACCTTGTTTTAATAAAGAAGAATTCAGATTTATTACAACTCCCTTCCAGATGAAAATGTGCTGAATTTTGACTCTTCATTTTCATTTGTCATAAAAAAATACATTGCATAAAAATTGCACGAATAAAAATCAAGCACACACGCACGCGCGCGCGCACACACACACACACACACACACACACACAGGCTCATTTAATTTGAGATCCTGGCATCAGTAAAGTCATTTAAGGAAAATTGTTTCCATCTAGTGGTCAGCAGAAGCATTACAGGAGGTAGACAGCAGGTGCTGGAGTGTCCCAAGTGCGATGGACTTGAATTTTACACCAGAACTTGGTTGTATATGCTGGACCAAACTGAGACGTGGACCATAGGAGAACTGAGCCAACGTGTTTTCATACACGCCAGTTTGGTTTTTTGTTTTGCCAGTTTTTGTTGTTGTTGTTGTTGTTTGTTGTTTGTTTTACCACAGTAAAAGGAAGTCATCAAATGTAATAATTCTAACCTAGAAAGTAGGAGGAATGAATTAAGGGAAACTACAGACTTCTGCCTGCTTCTTAGTGAGCGTGATGACAAACACTCGAACATTCTGATCTTATCCACACGCCGCTGGCTCAGAAGCAGGTGGTATGCGCGTTAGGGAGGATGGCATTCGAGGAGACGTGCGATGGTCAGATAGGGATGGCACACGTCAGACTGGACAGACCAGTTGGTGCCATTCAGTGACGCTGACTGTTCTCCAGTATGAAAATGTATATATGTACATGTACAACAGTCCTCTAGCCCTCAGGTCCAACACCTCCTATCCCCGGAAGAACAGCTGGGTAAGTCTTTCCGCTCATCCTGACAGCGCGCAGGTATGCACTTCAGAGTACAGCTCTGTCATTGGAAACAAGACTATTTTCCTACATGAGTTTAGAATGAAAGTAAAGTTCATGTTCTTACTCAGAAGAACTTAGAACTGCCAAGTAATGTCTCTCTCTCTCTGTCTTTTTTTAAATTTTTGCTTCATAACGGCATTAAAATTCTCATGATTTAGGGTCAGTTCGCTAAATATCTCTGAAAATCTGAACGTTAACCTTTGTTAGCAGACTTGTCTCAGATGGCATGCTTGGAAACACCTGGATGTTTAAACATGGATCAATTCCACGTTTACAGTGATTTATCAACAAAATCTAGGTGCTGCAGACACTTCTTGCTCCGTTCATCTGCAGGCACCGAAATATTTTTCTTATCTCAGAGGAAAATGCTTCACTTTCTGAGTTCAAACCCAATTCTCAATGCCAGCAGCAAGTAATTAAATGACTAAATACAATTTGTTTTGAAGAATTAATTTCAGCAGCTTATGGTTCCACAATGGGTGGCACGGTGGTGCAGTGGTCAGCACTGTTGCCTCACGGCAAGAAGGTTCCAGGTTCGGCACGGGATCTTCCTGTGTGAGTCTCCATGTTCTCCCTGTGCCTGCGTGGGTTCTCTCCGGTACTCCGGCTTCCTCCTACTGTGAATGGTTGTCTGTCTATATGTGTTGGCCCGTCCAGGGTGAACCCCGCCTCTCACCTGAGGGCTGCTGGGATAGACTCCAGCCCCCGCGACCCTTAACAGGATAAGCAGGAGAAAATGGATGGATGGTTTTAAGAGGTTTAAGCAGGATCCATCTCAAAATCTAAAAGCCATAAAAGTGAGATACATGTTTACTGATTCCACGAGACAATATCTATAGACCAGATGAACTGCGGATTTGAAAAACATTGATAAGTGTGGAATAAAAAGATTTGTATTGACTTTAATGAGTCATTTCTCTCACTTTAAATATACGAACTGCAAAAGCTTGATTAGCTGTTAATAAGTGCATAATAAAGGCTTTATAAGCATAATAAGGCATTTTCTCATTTTATATCCAGCAGCTTAAAAAAAAGCCTAGTTAACGTTTAGTAATACATTGTTAAACATTTATTAACCTTTATAAGGCACTTTAGATGTGGTACCTGTTAGTTAATAGGTGCGGTTAACTGCTAATAAATGCATAATAAAATATGGATTATTCTTAATGAAACAAGAGAAAAGGCTTAGTAAGGATTTAATGGTCCCTTATTATTTTAAGTTATTTCTTTCATAATCAAATTCTGTTTAGGGCCCCCTACAGGCTCGGGCCAGCGTTTATGCTACTAGCAACACTTCTTATGTCACTGATACACAGGAAGCTGAACTTTTATCAGGGTTATTAAAAAAGGATTATTAAACACTTTAATATCAATAAGTGTTAATAATTGTTAGCAACCTGGGTTACTTATACAGTTCCCGTGGAGGCCGTTGCCATGGAGGCTGTCATCAAAACAACCGTGAAGGAAACCGATCTGTCCGAAACGACGGTGACCCCACCCAGGCCTTTCATCTCGACCAGCATCTCCAACCAGTGGAATTCTGGCATTTGTGACTGCGCTCAGGATCGACCTCGGTGTAAGTTCTCTAGCCGACCCCTGTGTGCTATCCCCATGCCAACAGACTGGGGATCAGTGGCCGTGGTGAAGCATGTAGACAATGCTGATGTTTTGTATGATACTGAACGAGATCACTTGCAGGACTTTTCCTGCAGCTCAGTATTTGACATCTCTCAGACCTGGACCTTCTTATGTTAGTCTGCCTCATGTGCTTATGTTCAGATTATTCTGTTTTTTTTTTGTTCTAGGTTGCTTTGCTTTTTGGTGCTTCCCCTGCTTCGCTTGTAAAACAGCGCGTGAGGCCGGGGAGTGTCTATGTTTACCTCTTCTGGATTCTTTTGGACTCATCCCGCCTATAACCACAGCGCTCAGGGTGTCAGTGCGCCAGCGATACGGCATCGAGGTAGGAAGGCTCCTCGGTTCAGGCATTTCTGGGCTCAGCCAAATGGGTCATGATTTTATCTGAAAACCAATCAGTGTGAAACCTGTCTGGCTTTTCATGACAGTCTATGAATGTTGCAGTAATTCCTGAGGGCTCCTCTACTAAACGACTGCGGCTGATCTATGATCTATGACAGAGACGATGTCTTCTTCTCCTCACAGGGTACGGTTTGCAACGACTGCGTGTACGCCTGCTTCTGCAGGCCCTGCAGCTGGTGCCAAATATCAAGAGAAATCAAGACAAGAACGAACCCCATCACCTTAATAAGCATGAAATTCTGATACCAACTGAAGTGGAGCTCGTCGCTGCTGCCGCTCAGTGAAACAAACGCCCCAAACATCACGACAGACTTCTCTTCATCTCCTGAGATCAGCACTATCATGGTATTTGGGAACAACGGAAAGTTGCTACTGATGAGTTCAGTTGAAAGCACGCCGGTGTCTGCGGAATGTCACCGAACAGCTGATTAAGGATCAGAACATGAGAGGCAAGCTGAATATGAACCAGGACATTAGCAGGCACTTGTTTCATTACTTATTTTGTCATATATGTGCTATTTAAATCCCAAGTGAATTGTTTATGTAATTATATAATAATATAATGCATATAACACCTAGAGGGAATTTCCACAAGTTTGGCACAAACCTTCCCTTGGACTCAGGTACAGAGAAGGTCAAAGGTCAAGGTGCAATGTCACTTCCTGTTGATCCTGTTCTGGTTAACGCGATATCTCAGAAACACTGAAATCTTTCCAATTCATCTTTGAGTGCTAGAGGTCATTTGAGCCACGTTTAAAGACATCAAAGTGGAACCTCTTTTTTTCTTCTCCTTCAAATCTTGACTTTATTTTCCTACATTTTTCAGTGAGTGAAAGAAACACAAATTTGAAATCACCTCATTATGGCACAAGAGCAGAAACGCCTGCAGCCATGGAGCAGCTCTCATGAAATCGAATGGGGCAACTGGCTCCTGTCAAATTCCACCCACTCAAAGTTCGGTTTTTCAAATTGACAGTCTCTTGTTACCCTAATTGCCTGACAACATAATAAAGCAGATAAATTAACATCTGTGTGTTCCTTCAGTTGGATCCTGTTATGTTGCGATGTGTCTTTTACTCTCACTCAGGGAGGTCTTGTTCTGAAAACTATAAATCCCAGGAAACAAGCACCTTGGTACAACTCCGAACCCAGACAGCTGAAACAAAAAAAACTGGAGAGAATATGGCGCTCCTCCAAACTGGAGGAGTCACATATTGTCAGGCAAGACGGTCTTAAAACTTATAAGAAAGCCCTTTGTAAAACTAGAGCAGCCTACAACTTGGCACTAATCGAGGAGCAGAAGAACAACCCCAGGTTCCTCTTCAGTCCTGTAGCCAGACTGACAGAGAGCCACAGATTATTGAACCAAGTATTCCTGTTTCCCTGGGCAGCAAAGATTTCATGGACTTCTTTAATGACAAAATTGTCCTTCTTAGAGAGAAAATTCACCTCCTCCTGCCATCAGCTGACAACATGGCACCTATAGCCTCAGAAGCCTTAGAGGCTGCTGGAGGACCAGACGTACACTTTGACAGTTTTTCTACCGTTAGCCTTGATGAGCTCAGTTCAATCATTTCCTCCTCTAAACCATCCACCTGTCTTCTAGACCCCATCCCAACCAAGCTACTTAAGGACTGTCTACCCCTCATTAGCCCCTCCCTCTTAGATATGATCAATGTGTCGCTGTTATCTGGTTACGTCCCACAGTCCTTTAAAGTGGCAGTAATTAGACCCCTTCTCAAAAAAGCAACCCTGGGTCCAGAAGTTTTGGCCAACTACAGACCAATATCAAATCTTCCTTTTCTCTCCAAAATTCTGGAGAAAGCAGTTGCTAACCAGCTGTGTGACTTCTCCATAGCAACAGCCTATTAGAGGAGTTTCAGGGTTCATCCTAGCACAGAAACAACACTAGTCAAAGTTACCAGTGACCTCCTACTAGCATCAGATAAGAGACTGGTCTCTGTGCTGGTCTGATTAGATCTTAGTGCAGCTTTTGATACCATTGACCACCATATCCTTCTACAGAGACTGGAACATGTCATTGTAGGAACTGCACTAAACTGGTTCAGGTCATATTTACTAGGTCGATCTCAGTTTGTACTCACTAATGATAAACCCTCGGAAACCACTGCAGTCAGTTATGGTGTTCCTCAAGGCTCTGTGCTTGGACCAATCCTCTTCACCCTTTATCTGCTTCCTCTAGGTCACATTATTAGGAAACACTCAATTAATTTTCACTGCTATGCTGACGACACACAGCTGTACTTATCAATGCATCCACATGAAATAAATCAGCTGACTAAACTGGAGACCTGTCTGAAGGAGATAAAAACTTGGATGACCCTTAATTTCCTTTTATTAAACTCCGATAAAACTGAAGTCATTGTCTTGGGCCCAAAACATCTTAGAGACACCCTATCTAAAGGTACCCTGGAAGGTATAACCTTGGCCCCCAGCACGACCGTAAGGAACCTAGGAGTTCTCTTTGATCAGGATCTGTCCTTTCATGCCCACATTAGGGCAAATTTCTAGGACTGCTTTCTTTCATCTACGTAACATCGCTAAGATCAGACACATCCTGTCTCAAAAGGATGCAGAAAAACAAGTCCATGCCTTTGTCACTTCCAGGCTGGATGACTGCAATTCCCTCCTATCAGGCTGCACCAGTAAAGCTTGGTTTATGCTTCTGTGCCGCGGCGTCATTGAGCATTCGAAGTTCTGTGTCGAGGGAACGTGTTGCTCTGCAATTCACCGCCAAGCCGCTCGGGGTGTGTGGCTGTGTCTTTGTATGGTTTCGGGGGGCTCTTGTTGGATTCCTTGGTGGTTGTACTTGCGGACTTCCTCGATAACCCTTTCTTCGGCTTGGTCCATTTTGTTGTGTTGTTGTGCTGAACCGGAAATGACGTTCTGAGCGGACCAATCACAGTCTTTGACGTTCACGATACGTCAACACGACGCGTAGTCAGGATTTTTTGGAGGTGCACATCAAGATATGGCGGAGGGTTCGCGTAGGGGTCTGCGTCGATGGCGTAGGTACAGCGTCGCCCCGACGCAGAAGCATAAACCAGGCTTAAGTCCCTAAAGACTCTCCAGCTGGTCCAAAATGCTGCTGCCCGCGTGTTGACAAGAACTAGTAGAAGACACCAGGTCTCTCCTGTACTGGCTTCTCTCTATTGGCTCCCTGTCAAATTCAGAATAGAATTCAAAATTCTCCTTTTAACACACAAAGTCCTCAACAGTCAGGCTCCTTCATCCCTGACAGAGCTCCTAGTCCCCTATGATCCAGCTGGAACCCTTCACTCCCAGGATACAGGGTTACTGGTGGTTCCTAGAGTTCTAAAAGTAGAATGGGAGCCAGAGCCTTCAGCTATCAGGCTCCCCTCCTGTGGAACCGTCTCCCAGTTTCAGTCCAGGATGCAGACACCCTCTATACCTTTAAGAGCAGACTTAAGACCTTCCTTTTTGATCATCACTCCTATATGTGTCATACATAAATCATACTCATATGTGTTACTAACCCATCTTCTTCTCCGGAGCCTTCGGGCTCTCCACATCCCAGATACTGGAGGAGGCTACAGACCTGAAGAGGCTCAAGCTGCCACCCGTAGCTCCACCCGCTCACGTCCCCGTCTGTCCAACAGTCTCTCCTCCTTTCTCTCTCTCTTTATCTCTGTCCCTCTCTTTCCTTCTGTATATCTGTCTCTCTCCATGATCTGTGTTTATCTCTGCCCCGCTCTCCTGCTCTCTTTCCCCCCAACCGGTCAAAGCAGAAGGTCGTCCCCACTGATCCTGGATCTGCTCGACGTTCCTGCCTGTTAAAAGGAAGGTTTTCGTCACTGTTGCAGGATGTGCTGCTGATGGAGAATTGTTGGGTGTAGATTCATTGAGGGAGTGTGGTACTGGACCTGCTCTACTTGGAAAGTAGAGACAAATAAAACTGACTTGACTTGAAATCTGCCGAGACTTGAGTTTTTGTGGGAAATCACTAGATTGTGTTGGAATACAGAAAGCGTTCCTGGGCTGGGGTATATCTAAAAAAAAATTAAATAACAATGGTACATGGTACACAAAATGTTATGTTATTTTGATAGGGATAAGCTAACACCCTCAATACACTTCACCTTGATGGCCACCTGGTCTACAGTGACCACACTGACCAGGTGACTACTGCAGTCAAAGAAGAGGACAAACCCTAAGCATGGTTTCTTAAAACAAAACTCTGTTCCAATTGTATGTTGTCATACAGTTGAAAAAAGCAATCTCAGCCTGGAAAACACAAACTCTTTTCGTGGACGCAATTTGACGGTAGTCACTTTCCCCATCCGATTACATTGTAGCTTGGCCCTCGCTCCATACTGGAGCCATTTCAAAACTGTTTGTTTCCCATCCCTCACTGAGACAAAGTTAGGAAAATAGAGTCCATTGCAATCCTGCTTTGATGTCCTCAAATTTGGCACAAACGTCCACTCGGATTCAAAGATGAATTGGAAAGATTTCAATGGTCGAAAGGTGAAAGTCGCCACGATTGGGTAGAAAACATTAAAATCCAGTGACGTCATCATTTTGTCTCTAAAGCCACAAACGGAGTCGGAGTTTTCGATGTTGCGGCTGCTGCCGAACGTAAGAGCTGATGAGGTAAAAACAGTTTTTGGAGGTTTATCTTTAAAACCTGCTCTGATGCAAATTTGTGTAAAGAAGTCAGTTATAGCGTCTATTTTAGGTTTTAAATCGTTTGTCTCCTGTGTCGGGGTTAAGACTGTGATAACACTGAACAAAAAGTATAACGACAATGTACTCACTCGTGTTTCTGTGCTTTATTTAGCGGTCAACGGTTCAATCGATCATGGAATTTCATGAGGAGTTTGAAAGGTTGATGCAGCTTCCTTTAATACAGCACCAAACAAAAGTGATTGGATAATTGAAAATGTGCAGGAAGTGACATCATGGCATCTCTACTCCAGCAAAACATAGCTGAATGACTTAATTCTTATTTTTTTAAAGACAGGAAAGGAAAAGGGGGAAAAAATCAACAAAATACATAAATAATAAAAAAACAAATATATGTACAGGGAGAAAAGGGTGAGTTTTATTTCACCTTCAGTGCCATGCAGGAAACACTATGAGAGAGTTTCTGACTGCGTGAAGAGTGATGTGTTTAATATCGGTGAAATACGTCCCAGTGACGGTGTAGTCATCAGGCCAGATGAAGTATGTTATGCTACTGAGAGCCTTAAAACGAACAAAGCCTGTGGGCAGGATAAAATACCAGCAGAGCGTCTTAAATATGCAAGCCAAAGTATTTGACTGTTACTGGGTTAATGAAGTATGGCACTCTTCCTGGATCCATGTTATCTGTCTTGATCGTACCTGTAGCAAGAGCACAGTCTACACGACTGGATGCGTCAAAAGCCTTTGACAAAATCAATGATGGGAAACTGTTTGTTAAACTACATGAGTGAGGTGTCCCCTCTTCCCTAAACAGGGTACCGCGGTTCAGGTACTCTCACCAAACTATGCAAGTTAGGTGGGGGATGAGTAAGGCAAGGCAAGGCAATTTTATTTGTATAGCCCGTTTTCACAAACAGTTTGTCTCAAAGGGCTTCACATGGCATCATAACAACATCCTCTGTCCTCAGACCCTCACATCGACTGAGGAAAAACTCCATAGAAAACCCTTTTAACAGGGAAAAATCTGAGAAACCTCAGGGTGAGGAACAGAGGAGGGATCCCTCACCCAGGACGGACAGACGTGCAGTAGATGTTGTTACAGACAAGAAAACAGTTTACAATACAAAATGTGGGAAACACGGAAATGTTAATAACAGCTGAAGAAGGAAGCTTCTGGTAGGGGAGGAAGGGAGAGCAAGCCAGCTTGATGGGGGACTGGATGGCAGACTTGTTCATGGAAGGGGAGCGCAGGCCGGTGTAACAGTAGGGAATAAGGGGGGGGGGGGGGGCGATGCAGGCGGCGGTTGGGGCTCCGGTGGATCTGTGGAAACACAGAGAGACTGCGAGACACCAAGGCCAAACTACAAAGTGCAACAAGTAGTGGTAGGGACAGTTCCAAAAATGTGCGGTGAGGAGAGGAGGAGAGAGGGGGAGAGGAGAGGAGAGGAGGGAAGGGCTCAATGTAACCTGATGTGTCCCCCAGCAGTCTAAGCCTGTAGCAGCATAGCTATCAATGGTTCAGAGCTACCTGAACCAGTCCTGACTGAAGGCTCTGTCATAGAGGAAGGTCTTAAGCCTGGACTTAAACGTAGTTAAAGTGTCTGCCTCTCTGACCCATGAAGAGAGCTGGTTCCACAGTAAAGGAGCCCGGTAACTAAAAGCTCTACCTCCCAGTCTGTTTGTATTGATACTGGGAATCACTAAAAGACCTGCATTCTGGGAGCGGAGTGCTCTGGTCGGACAGTAGGGACTAATGAGCTCTTTCAAATAGGATGGAGCTTTATCATTGAGAGCCTTATAAGTTAGCAGAAGGACTTTGAAGTCGATTCTAGATCCTACAGGAAGCCAGTGGAGAGAAGCTAAAGTGGGAGAGATGTGTTCTCTCTTCTTAACTCCCGTCAAAACCCTCGCTGCAGCGTTCTGGACCAGCTGGAGACTCTTTAGAGAGTATTTAGGACATCCTGACAGGAGAGAGTTGCAGTAGTCCAGCCGAGAAGTGATAAATGCATGCACCAGTTTTTCAGCATCACTCTGGGAAAGGATATTCCTAATCTTAGCGATACTTCGAAGATGGAAGAAGGCGGTCCTGGTCACATGCTTTATGTGGGAGCTGAAGGAAAGGTCCTGGTCAAAAATGACCCCAAGGTTCCTTGCAGTTGTACTCCAAGTTAGGGTGATGCCATCTAGAGTAGAGATCCGATTCAAGAGTGTGTCCCTGTGGTGTTTAGGTCCAAAAATGATTACCTCAGTTTTATCTGAATTGAGCATTAAGAAGTTAGAAGACATCCAGGATTTAATGTCTTTCAGGCAGTCTTGCAGATTAGTAAGCTGGCTTGTGTCGTCTGGCTCCATCGACCAGTAAAGTTGTGTGTCGTCCTCATAACAGTGGAAGTTGATCGAGTGCTTCCGGATTATGTCACCTAATGGGAGCATGTAAAGAGTGAAGAGAATCGGTCCTAAAACTGAACCCTGTGGTCCACCATATGTAACTCTGCTATACTCCGAATGGTCATTATTAACATGAACAAACTGAAACCTGTCAGATAAGTAGGACTTAAACCATTTTAGGGCAGTTCCTTTAATCCCAATGTCATGGTCTAGTCTCTGTAGTAGGATGTTGTGGTCAATGGTGTCAAATGCAGCACTGAGGTCCAAAAGGACAAGCACAGAGACAAGACCTCTGTCTGAAGCTATAAGAAGATCATTAGAGACTCTGACCAGTGCTGTTTCAGTGCTATGGTGTTCCCTGAATCCAGACTGGAAGGCTTCAAAGAGCTCGTTGCTGTGCAGATGTTCATGTAACTGCTCCAGGACAACCTTCTCAAGGATCTTGGAGATGTAGGGGAGGTTGGATGTAGGCCTATAGTTGGCTAACACATCCTGGTCAAGAGAAGGTTTTTTAAGTAAAGGGTTGATGACAGCCACCTTAAAGGCCTGTGGCACATAACCTGTGACTAAGGAAAGATTAATTTGATTTAATATAGAAGTGTTGACTAGAGGGAAGGCATCCTTAAGGAGGCTTGTCGGGATGGGATCCAGCAGACAAGTGGCTGACTTGGAGGAACCGACTGCAGAAGTTAATTCTGACAGGTCGATGGGGGAGAAGCTGTCCAAGTATGCACCAAGTCTGGGAGGTGCTTCTATGGGGACTGTAGTCTGTCCTCCATTACTGGCAATCTTCGTTCTAATATTCACAATCTTTTCAGTAAAGAAAGAAAGGAAGTCGTTACTGCTGAGAGTTGGGGGATGCATGGCTCAACAGCACTATGGTTCTTGGTGAGCCTGCCCACGGTGCTGAAGAGGAACCTGGGGTTGTTCTTATTCTTTTCTATCAGGGACGAGTAGTAAGCGCTTCTGGCATTACGGAGTTCTTTTTTATATATTAATAAACTCTCCTTCCAGGCTTGGCGGACTTCCTCGTGCTGGCTGGAATGTGTCTTCCTTTCCAGTTGTCTGGTCTTCTGTTTTAAGGCACGCAGCTCTGGGCTGTACCAGGGAACTATTCTTTTCTGGTTGATAACCTTCTTCTTCATGGGAGCTACGGCATCAAGTGTCCCAAGGAGTGCTGCTGCAGTGCTGTCCACAAGATAGTCTACCTGCCAGGGGGTGAAATCAGCATAACTGCCCAATATATTATTACAAGATGTGGCAGCAAGCTCTGCTGGAATAAGCTCCTTAAATCTAGAAACAGCAGTGTCAGATAGACATCTACTGAAGCGGGACTTTTTCCCAGGTAGGATATAATTTGTTAAAGTAAATTCAAATGTAATTAAGGAGTGATCAGACAAGACGGGGTTCTGAGGAAGAACTATGATTCGGTCAGCTTCTATTCCATAAGTGAGCACTAAATCAAGGATGTGATTAAAAGTGTGAGTGGGTTTGTTTATCCTCTGAGAGAAGCCAACAGAATCAAGAAGCGACTTAAACGCAGTGGCCAGAGAATCATCATTGACGTCCACATGGATGTTAAAGTCACCCACTAGAATGACTTTGTCTGAGTTCAATGCCAAGTTAGACAGAAAGTCAGGGAGTTCTTCTAAGAACTCAGAATAAGGTGCAGGAGGACGGTACACCACAGCAAGTAAGAGTGGTTTCTCTGCTTTCCAGTCTGGGTGGGAAAAGCTGACAATAAGGCTCTCAAATGAGTGAATGAACTGTTAGGTCGAGGGTTCAGCACCAAATTTGACTGATAGATTGCAGCTCCTCCTCCTCTGCCAGTGGTGCGAGGTACATGGTAGTTATTGTAACCAGGAGGGGAAGATTAATTTAAACTAACATACTCATCTTGCTGCACCCAGGTTTCAGTGAGTGCTAATACACCAATCTGATAATTAGTAATTAAATCGTTCACTAGGAGAGACTTGGATGCAAGAGATCGAATATTAAGCAAACCACATTTAATAGTTTTACTGGGTTGGTTTGCTGGAGCAGTGGTTTTAATTTTAACTAAGTTGCTATAAGTTACTCCTCCAGATTTGGGTGCAGGCTTATAAAGCCTCGGGGCAGACACAGTTTCTATAGGCTGGGTGGGTGACAACACGAAGGAACCAGCAGAGGGGCGTGTTAAACTGCAGCTCTGCCTGCTGGTCTGAACTCTGGTTGCTTGTCAGGGATTAGTATTGCTAATAAATTGGCCTATGTTCCTAGATAAGAGAGATGCACCATCCAAAGTAGGATGGACGCCATCTCTCCGAATCAGACCAGGCTTTCCCCAGAAGGAGCTCCAATTGTCTATGTAAGCCACGTTGTTATCTAAGCACCACCTGGACATCCAGCGATGGAATGAACGCATGCGGCTAAACATGTCGTCACTCACTAAATTGGGCAGCGGGCCAGAGAAAACTACGGAGTCCGACATTGTTTTTGCGTAGCTGCACACCGAAGCCATGTTAACTTTAGTTAATTCCGACTGGCGAAGCCGGGTGTCATTAGCGCCGACATGTATTACAATCTTACTGTATTTAACCTTACGTTTTGCCAGCAGCTTTAGATTTGCCTCAACGTCGCCCGCTCTGGCCCCTGGGATGCACTTCATGCTCGCTGGAGTCTCCACCTTCACGTTGCGGAGAACAGAACTGCCAATGACTGATGTCGGCTTCACAGCGGGGCTGCGAGCAACAGAGCCGACATGAAGAGTTTCACTCTCAGCGGGTGTGTCGCTGAGTGGGGAAAAGCGGTTGGAAACATGAAGGGGTTGGTGGGCAAACACGGGCTTACTGCGTCTAGGTTTCCCTCGTGATGTCACCCAGCGGGACTGGCTAGTTCCCGGCTGCTCGGGAGCTGCGGGGGAGCTGCTAGCGGTGGCTAGGCTAGGTGGCTCCGCACCCACTAAGGTGGACTGAGTAGCTCCTGAAGGTAAAGGACTACCGCTAGCTTCCATGGTGCGGAGCCGAGTCTCCAACTCACTAAGCCTCGCCTCCAGGACTACAAACAAACTACACTTTTTACACGTACCATTATCACTAAAGGAGGCAGAGGAGTAGCTAAACATCTGGCACATGGAGCAGGAGAGGGAGGGAGAGGTGGGGGGAGAGGCGGAAAGAGAGAGAGCGGCCATAGCTAGTGTGCTAAGGTGAGCTAGCGGACCTGTGGCAAATATAACAAATAGAACGAGGAATTTCAGAGCAAAGTCCTGCTAAAGAGTTAAGTGACAGAAACCTATGTATTACACCAAAACGTCGTATACAGTGGTGCTTAAAGCGATTAAGTTAGCAGTACACCTGAGGGAGGATTGAGAGTCGAACAACACAGCGATAGTATTACAGGCAGGAAATGACGTAACACGCTCACCGGTATCGGGTCAGCAGAGAGGTGGGGGGCAGATTAACCCTTGATATGTTCTTCAGGTGCGTCCACACCCTTCTATGTCTCCAGTGGAGTGCAGCAGGGTGGAATTCTGTCTCTGCTACTATTCAGTCTGTAGATGATGACTTATCTAAAGAGCTAAAGGAGAGTAGAACTGGCTGTTTGGTGGGGGACAGTCTCGTCAATCATAGGCCTCACGCTGATGATTTGGTGGTTCTGTCTCCCTCTAGTGCTGGCCTACAGCAGCTTCTGAGAACATGCATGATGAAGCTTGTCTTTCCTTCTTTGAACCACTAGTGGTAGTAAAGAAGGTTCTAATGTAGACCTTGGACATGAGATAAGAGAGGACCTCTGTGATGATGATGATGATGATGATGATGATGATGATGATGATGATGTGCAGCGTCAGTGAGGTAAACTGTGTGGCAAGGCAAACATGCTGGCACGCAAATTCCACTCGTGTACTACCAATGTTAAAATACCGCTCTTCAAAACCTACGGAACTCCAATGTATACTGCCCTCCAGTGGCGTAATTATAGTAATGCAAAAAAAGAAAAATCTTCAAGTGGCATATAATGATGCTCTGATAATTTTGCTTAAATTACCAGGTGGAGAAGTGCAAGTAAAATGTTCCTGACAAACAATGTGCCCACTTTTAATGCTCCTCTGATTGATGAATGGATTCATGTCTAAAAACGCGATTATTGCGTCTGTAACCGATGTTTCACAGAATGACAAAAGGTACTCATCCTGCTTCTAGAAAAATTGGACCCAGAAGCTTGTAAGTCTTTTAAAAACACTGTTTTTTTTTCTGTTTTAGAATTGCTGATCTCTCATTTGCATCCTTTTGAAATGTTTTTGGTTTTTTTTAAAATCTGTACTGTATTGTTTTTATGGATCTTCCTGTGTCTTGAATAAAAGTTGATTGATTGATTTACTGAATTTTTTGGTAGCCATTATTTATATAATAATAGTTGTAATTTTTCCCATTATCCCTCCCTTTTACCCGGTGTCCCTTTTCTTTAAAAATGTATTATTTTCATTCATCTTTTCTCACCCCATCCATGTTTTCCCCCTATGCTATGATGTCACTTCCTGTGTATTTTCTGTCATCCCATCACTTTTGATTGGTGCTCTATAAAAGGAAGCATTCATACTCTTTGTCCTGATGAATTTCAATGAGTGACAGAAATATGAACCACCACATAAGTCAGAGGAATGTGAGGGCGGGAGTGGACGTTTTTTGAGTTGTAAGTTGTAAAAGAAAGGGATTTATGACCAAGAATCAAGAGTCTTTATTGTCTTTATGAGAACACATCATAATTTTGCAGAGTCTCCCAACTTAAAGGGGAAATCACGATGTGCTGCTCCTACAGGAGACCCACACCACAGCCTCTGATTAGACAGACTGGGGGTTGTGGTGGGAGGGTCCATGCGTCCTCAGTAACTCACGTTAGTGCAGGGGTTGCAGTGCTTTTTAAACCTTCCATCGGCGCAAACGTTTGAACTTTGGAAGAGGTGGTACAGGGCCGTCTGCTCATGGTCAGAGCAGAGACCTGCTGACTCTCACGACCCCCCAGACTCCTTCAAGGCAGCCGGGGGGAAGGACCTTTGCCAAGCCTGTGTAAAAACTCTAAACTTTAACACTTAATCAGATAGTCAGAGCGCACCTTGATCCAGAGCTGGGGGAGGGTGACAGAGACTTTAGCTCATGTCTTTGTAGCGTGCCCTGGCCTGGCTTCAGTATTTGGTTCATTGAGGGCTTGGTTTCAGGTTTCGGGGAGGTTTTTCGTTTCCTTTGTTTATTTTAGGCACCAGGTACACTGCTGAGAGGAAGTCCATTCACATTCTGTTGAGCTTTTTATCTGAGAAGTTGGCTGACCACAACCAGGGTTCTGTGGACGCCACGCTGGAGGGCCTGCTGAAGGCCGGCAATGGGTTGAGCACTCTTTCTACAGGCTAACGGACAATTTGGTGACTTTTATTAGTGTCTGGGCTGTTGGGGGAGTTTTATGCTCTGTGGGGGATGGCGAAGAGCTCCTTGTAAATATTTAACCTGTAATTTTTTTTGTTGTGTCCTTAAGTGAGGCTTGAACCAAACCTCTCCTGTCTCCCTTTGTGTGACAGACGCTCATGAACTGGTGCAGCTGGCATAGCTGGAAGATAGCCGTCACTTACTATAACTCACCACAAGAGGGCAGTGAAACCCTTCTGCTGGCTCTTCATTGAGTGAAGCAGCTCTCTCTCTCACACACACATACACACACACACACACACACACACACACACACACACACACACATTCGACAATACCTTCAGTAATCAATAATTGTCCAAGTTTTTTTTTTTTTTACTAACCTTCTTGTCTGTTCCAAACTTCCAAAGCCTTGATACTGGTAATATTTTGATAAAGAGCTCACTCAGTGATTTTATATCTCATACTGAGAGCAATGGGGTCTTTTATTTCTAGCACCTTCCTCAATACTTTCCTGTGTCTCAGGAGAGACAGAGAGAGAGAGAGAGAGGAAAAGAAATCTTTAAAGGGCAATTGTGCGAGCTCATAAATGCTCATATATCAAAGAAATTGCATAAAATGGTTTAACTTCTGGGATTCGTAGGTAGAAATCATGCACAAAACATTATAAATATACGTTTGCCCACTTCTCCTCTTTAAATTAGGAAAACTAGTCAAATTTGAAAAAAAAATCAGTATGTCAATCATTTATTTAGCGATGTTCAACACTGACTCTAAAGGTAATGGTGACGGTGATCAGGGTAAAGTGTTGACAGAGTCAGAGGGAGCTGGTTATGCTGCTCTTTATGTACCTGAAGGGTCAAGGGTCAAACTAGTCTTTATCAACCTTTATCTACGCATTTCATTCAAGAAATATATATATATAAAAAAATCATGTTATTCAAAGGGCCAGTAGCAGCACCGCTGTACACTGGCAGTGACCAAAGGGCAGAAAAGACTGTGACTCTGCACATTTAGACTTGTAAATTGTAGCCTAAATTCCAGGGATGACTTCCGATTTGCTCCTGTTTTTTTAAGGTGAATGACCCAGTCCAGCAAATAAAAGAGAACAATAGACGTGGACTCAATGAAACAGTCTTGTAAAGGTGATATGAACATAACCACCTTGGTAACTGGTTCAAAGGTAAACCTAGAACCAAGCAGCCTGTCAGGGAAGTGACAGCAGAAGGAACACAGGGAGGTTTTAGCGCTTCCTTGGTTTGTGTTGTACTTTTCCTTTGTCGTCATGCTTTCAGTTTAAAAAGAGATAAGCAACACTTGATATGCACAGTTCAACATGAAATTATTACAAGAAAACCAGACTGCAGTGCTATCAGAGTTATAATAGTATAAGGCCAAGATAGAGGGCCCAGGCTGAGAGAGTGAGGGTGGATGGCCCATTGCTGCAGGTTGAGGGAGGATTGAGAGTGCTAACTGTCCCTAGCATGCTAGCAAATTCCACTAGCCTGCAGTGTGACCAGACTTAAGCTGTGAATCATAATGACGTTTACCGCTGCCACAAAAGTCTCTGAGGTGGTTTAACATGAAAAATGTGAGCCACAGCTAGCAGCAAAAGCTAAGCTAACCAGCAAGTAGCTAACTAGCAACCATGCACCAGCAGCCGTAACCGCTCAGAGCCAACGTGAAGAGTGTGAAAGAAACAACATATAAAACTTGAATTTAAAAAAAAAATCACAAAATTTGACCTATTTTAAAGCTGGAAAGTAATAATAGCATCAATTTACATATTTTTATTTTAGATATTCAATTTGATTGTGCTTTTATGTTATTAAAATTACTATTTTTTTTTACAGGTTTACCACAATCCTCCTCCTCCAGCCACACTGATCACTACATAAAATGTACGTGACATCATCAACATGGACGCAGAAGCATGAGAACACGTATACAAATGAAAAGTTGATCCTTCCACAGTCTCCTTTGTAATTTCATGATCGATGGCTGGATCAATTCAACCGTCCTAGTTACACAGGTATCGCTGCACATTTTTCATCAACACAACTTGCACATGCGCAGGTTTGTGCACTGCTAGGCTTGTCTAGTCTTGTTTGTTGTTAAACTTGAACCTGTTAGTCTTGATGCTGCCACCCAGTCCGCTCTCTAGTTATCTGCAGGTTTCTGTTTCAGGTGAGAATTAAAGTTGTTTTTTTTTAAATATTATTATCATTATTATTATTATATTTCTCTGTGTTGCCAGGAACACTGACACCAATTTTGACTTTTGGCCAAAAAAACTTTAGTTGTGTGACCTTTCAAATGAATCCAAAATCATGCATTTTCTCCAAATGGTTGAAGAATTTACTTGTGGCATCTGTATTTTCGGCACATTTTATCTGCAGCATGTTTTCACTTCTTTCTTACTTTCTCCTCTGGCATGACCCGAGGCTGACCCCTGTCAACAATGTCACTGTGATCACTGCTGATGCTAACGTGTGGTCTTTGCGCCTCAAAGAACTCTGAGCATTATTGGGGAAAAAAAGGCCGAGTAAAATCTACGTTAAGACGTTGAAATTAAGAGTAATGACTGCGCAAACCTGAAAACAGCAGGATGAATGATTTACTTTATGCATGCAAGAGACTGTTTACATGAACACTAACTTCAGCTGCATGTGCAATTCCCACAAACATGTTTTTTGATTAATAAAAAACAAGTGTCAGAGAGTGATGCCGGGAGTCTGGGTAAATGGTTTAAACGCTGTCCTGGGGATTTAAATGATCCATATCATGACGCAGAACAATGGGAGGAAGGAAGGTTTGTGAACCAGCGAGCGTCTCGGGAGCTTTGTTCTGATATTTTGGCCTCAGATCAACTTTGAAAAGGTGCAATGAATTTAGAAAGGCTGCCATGAGAAAAGAACAGGAATGATTGTTTTTGTTTTCGGGGCCTTCCTTATTTTTTGACCGACCGCCATGGCAACGGACGCAGTCGTCAACAACCCCGAGTTTACCAAACAGATCAACATCTTGAATTTTTCGGATTTGCGTGTGCAGGACACAAGGTGATCACTACTCTTGAGCAACTTTATTCCACGTGCACGAGATACATTTATCTTTCATCACTTCTGTACCCAAGACATAATCCTGTGAACAGCTAGTTAAAACAGCTTTATGATTTGCTGCTCCATCTGCCTGCAATATATAATGCAGATGTGAAGGCCAGACATCTTGTGGCTATTCATTGGTGTATGTTGTAATCATATACATGTCGCATTTCAATCGTTTACCTCATTACAGTTAACAAACAGCATTTGAAGTTTTACGTCTTGATGACTGTGTCAGTTTCAAGCTTACGCTGAGTGGCCGGCTCTTTTAGTGTTCTGGACTCATAACAAGAACATGCAGTGATTTGTTAGTACTTGAAAGGTAAAATAAACTTTTTTGGGTGATGTGTCACTTTAAGAGCCAGAAACATCTGTTTTGACTGTTTGAGTTGAGAGAGAGAGAGAGAGAGAGAGAGAGAGAGAGAGAGAGAGAGAGAGAGAGAGTGAGAGAGAGAGAGAGAGTGAGAGAGAGAGAGACTGTTAATATCGTTTTCTCTCTCTCTCTGCAACAACTGCTCCTCGAGTCAGGCTAAGGAAATACATCCAGACACCGAGAGGCTTCACTTCTTTGGTGAGTGTGTCAGGAGGTGTTACCCAATCAGCAGGGACCATATTAACAATGTGGTGCACTTGCGCAACACAAGTTCAGTGCACCAACAAAACACAACGCTGAATGTAGCCCTGATGTTTGACGATACACTCTCGGTAGGTAGGACAATAGTTCACTCGATTAACGTGTCTTTTTCTTTACCGGAGCATTCTTCAATGCAGTTTTCCTGGTAGTGGCTGACTGTTTTTCCCTGGTGGAGGTTTATGTAACTCCACAGAGGCAGAGGGGAGGAGGGGAAGGCTGCACTTCACTGATATGCCTGCTCACTTTATTTTCCCTCTGCTGTGTGACCTTGCTGCTTCCTCCTTCCCTCTTTCCCTCACACTCCCATCTCACACTCCCCGACTGGGTCCCAGTAAAGGTTCTCCCTGTGTGCTCTCTGAGCTTTCCTCATCACTGCAGCGTCACCGATCAATTCTGAAGTCATTTGGAGTTCCCCAAGATGTCATAAGTTGCTTAAAAATTCACACTATGACAGATTCATTAGCAAACTATAAAACCAATTCATATTATTTAGGTGATTTAATCTAACAACCTTTTCATTTAGGAGCACTATGCAGTATAATATCAGGGAAAATGCGTTAAATAATGAGAAAAACAAAGAGGGATTTAAAATAATGGGCTTGGCATTACTAGCATTCACTGCTGCGTTTCAGACCAAGCTTCACTCCTTATTACTACCCTTTAGACCTCTTAGTTACATATAATCCACAGGCTGGACTTTGACCTGGCAGAATTTGGTCTTAGCGTGTAAAAGTTATGCGTAGACGCAGATATCTGATAGTTTCTGCTCAGGTATGACCTGCGGACAATATCTGGATTTTGATACAACAAGGCAATTGAGGTGAGGCCAAATTTTTAGTGTCACTTTTGAACGAAGAGAACTAAGTCAACATGAATATGTATGATCACAAACTTAACGTTTATAAGCTTGGAGTTGTTGAGAAATTTCACAATCGTAATTTTTGCTTTTTAGATGATAACAGGAGGGCGGTGCTGTACTGAGCAATCGTTTGGGAAGGTTTTGCAAATTCCTTCAGAACGAGTGCGAGGGCCTCAGTTGGTCGCGCTCAGATACCTTGAACAAGTGGAAGCATTATAGTTTATTACTAGCTTAAATGAAAGTTTGTGTAATTGAGCGTATGGCTGGATAAAAAAAAGTACTATCAAATTATGCACTTCAGAGTTTGTAAAACTAACGTCTTCGGAGGGTTTTGCTGGTTTTTGTTTAGATGGTTGCAGTTAGCGTTCTGGACTGCATTTTGGATTCACGAAGACAATATGCAGCAGTGAGAAAAAAACATCTTCATGACATCAAGACACTTATTTGTAAATACTTCAAAAGTAAAAAAATGTTTAGGTTAAGTATTGCTTTAGGTAGAAAATACAGAGGCCTTTCACAAATTAGATTTTGCTTCCATACCTTCCTGCACAATGGGGGAAAAAGAGTTTGGTTTATGCAAAATGAAAGTTTGTAAATCACTTCAATTCTAGCATTCTGAGCTACTAGATACTTCAACACTGTCATTTCTCTCAGGCAATGTCCAGCACCACCCCCGTATTCCTGGCAGTATTCTGCTTCCTGTTGCTTCGAGCCTCAAGCTGCAATGGCAGCAAGATTCTGGTGGTACCTGTTGATGGCAGCCACTGGATCAACATGAAGGTGATTCTCCAGGAGCTGCAGGCCAGGGGACATGACATCACTGTGCTACACTCTGCCAAAAGCTGGTACATCACTAGTAACTCTTCTCTTTATACTTCCATTCATGTGCGCATGCTGGAGGATGAGACAGATAAGAACTACTACAATAAAATGCTACTGGATGCTATGGAGTGCCGCAAATGGCCAAGTTTTGTACGCAGCTTTTGTCAACAGAACTTGATCACAAACATGTTGGTAAAGGGCCATGAGATCCTTGTCAGAGCAGCTGCCGCAATGTTGGATGACCCCGTTTTTATAAAAAGGCTGCAGGATGCCAAGTTTGACTTAATGTTCACGGACCCTGGTCTGACCCTTGGGGTTCTTCTGGGTAATTACCTCAAGTTGCCAATGGTTTACAATGTGCGCTGGATTAATAACGGAGAGAGCCATTTCACCATAGCTCCATCTCCTGTCTCCTATGTCCCTGTGTCCGGAAGTGAATTGCAAGATGAGATGGATTTTCTAGAAAGGACCAAAAATATGTTGCATCATTTCTATAGTGTCATTGAGCAGTACTTTTTCATTAATCCTGCATACTCAGAGCTGATCCAGCGGCACTTCCCTCCTGGAACAGACATGCTGTCTTTGCAGCGTGCAGCTGATATCTGGCTGGTGAGGGCAGATTTTGTTTTTGAGTTCCCACGGCCCACCATGCCCAATGTAGTGTACATTGCGGGGTTCCAGTGCAAAGAGGCAAGTCCTCTTCCTGCTGACTTGGAGGCCTTCATGCAGAGTTCTGGGGAGCATGGGGTGGTGATTATGTCTTTGGGGACATTTGTGTCAGCCCTGCCTCAAGAGTCCATGGAAGCCATTGCTGCTGCTTTTGCTCAGCTCCCCCAAAAGGTGGTGTGGAGGTTTGCCGGTGAAAGGCCTTCATCCTTAGGAAACAACACCCTGCTGGTGAAGTGGATGCCTCAGAATGACCTCCTGGGACACCCTAAGACTCGTGCCTTTGTAGCCCACGGAGGTACCAATGGCATGTATGAGGCCATCTACCATGGCGTTCCTGTTCTGGGACTACCACTCATTTTTGACCAGTTTGACAATGTACTCCGGCTGAAGGTACGTGGTGCAGCTCGGATGGTGGAGGCCAAGTCGCTCACCAAAGAAAGTTTCCTGGAGGCTCTGCAAGACATCCTGGAGAGTCCATCATACCGCAACAGCATACAGCATCTGTCTCGGCTACACCGTGACCGGCCAATGTCTCCTATGGACACAGCTATCTTTTGGATTGAGTACATCATCAGGAACCAAGGAGCACCTCATCTGCGCTCACAGGCCCTCAGTCTGCCTTGGTACTCCTACTTCTGCCTGGATGTGGTTGCTTTCATCATGGCTGTTGTTGGAGCCTTCGTCTGGGCTTCAGTCTTAGTTTGTAGGATTCTCTGCTGCCGGAGGTCCAGGAGAAAGTTTAAGGCAGAGTAACTAATTCTAAAGTAACTCATTCTAAGTGACTGCCTACTGTTTTTCATGCGAAATAGCCACTTGAGTACCCACAAACGGATGTCTGAATCTTTTTGAGAGAATAAAAGTCTTAATGACTGGATTTAGTCGTCATGCTCGTCTATGTCTGACACTTCAACACATCAAAGTGATTCGGCTCAAGGGAGAGGGACGTTATTTGGTGTTATATATTGCTAATTAATAAGCAGTTATATATTGCTATCTAATAAGCAGCTCTTTTAATTTTTAAATGAAGATGATTGTGCTGAGAGCTTCCATCCATCCATCATCGTCTTCCGCTTATTCCTGTCTATTAAGGGTCGTGGGGGGCTGGAGCCTATCCCAGCGTCTACGGGCGAAAGGCGGGGTTCACCCTGGACAGGTCACCAGTCCATCGCAGGGCCAACATACAGAGACAAACAACCATTCACACTCACAGTCACACCTACGGTCAATTTAGAGTATCAATCAGCCTCGTCCCCTCTTGATGTCTTTGGACGGTGGGAGGAAGCTGGAGTACCAGAGAGAACCCACGCAGACACGGGGAGAACAAACTCCACACAGAAAGAGTGTCACGTGCCTGACTCGAACCCGGAACCTTCTTGCTGAGGCCACAGTGCTGACCACTGCACCACCGTGCAGGTGCTGAGAGCTTGAATATTTGAAAAAAGTAAATCAACAAAACCACCACTTTTAAAATTTTGAGCCCTTTTCCTCAGGACTGTTTCCACCCACATGCCATGTACACAAATATAACTAAATATGCAACAGTTGCATGTTTACTCAATGCTATTACGTACATTTTTAATTCAGGATGATACCAAAAACACATCAGTATGAACATACTTATGGCCTTAAGTCAGTGTGAGAATGTTAACGCTGTACCTTTAAACAGTAAATCATAAGACAAACCCATGTGGAGTCTTATCACAAGATCGTTCAGTTCTCCAAACCACAATCAAGTGTGAGATCATCGTGCACAATTGTTTTTGGAGCTGCTAAATTTGGAAAAGAACCTTTGGCCAGGAAAAAAGAAAAGGGCTTCATCCCCTCAAGAGAATATACCTCAAATACATTAATGACACTTCTTATTGCACTGTAGTCGAAGGTGTGTTTGGCAAGACGTTTTCACAAGACTGGGATTTGGATTAAAGAAACAGAGATTTTACAGGAGCATGGCAGCAGGGGAGGTTTGATGTCAGAGAAATCAGACTTAGTGTTTGAGTGTTGTGGTGATGAGATGCAGTTACAGTTGAAGTGCTATTATTTGCATTACTCTGTGCATGTTTGTCGTACACTTAAATGGATTTAAAGTACCTTGTTTAGTAATGAGTAGGGCTGCACAAGTTAAGAAATATTCAAACGTTCCATAAGAGTTTGCAAGAATATATGGGAAAAAGGAATAAACTTGAAATTTTGGAGTAATTTTTACAAACTGCGTTTACCTTGTCCTGTACAAACATAAAAATGTCAAAAAATGTTGAATATTCATAACCCTACTTTAGTGTGCAAGATGCAAAAGTTATACAGTTGGTATAAATTACTCCAAAAAAATGTCCACTTAATCATGTTAATTATAAAAGAAACCAAACCCACACAGCAAGAAGGTTCTGGGTTCGAGCCCCGGCTGGGACACGGGGTCTTTCTGTGTGAGTCTCCATGTTCTCCCTGTTCCTGCTGGGTTCTCTCTGGTACTCCAGCTTCCTCCACAGTCCAAAGACATCAAGAGGGACCAGGTTAATCCAGACTCTAAATTGACCGTAGGCGTGGCTGGGAGAGCCAATGGTTGTCTGTCTCTATGTGTTGGCCCTGCCATGGACTGGTGACCTGCCCAGGGTGAACCCCGCCTCTCGCCTGTAGCTGCTGGGATAGGCTCCACCCCCTGGCGGCCCTTAACAGGATCAGCAGAAGAAAATGGATGGATGGATGGAAACCCTCTTTTTTATGTTTTCAAGCCATGCATGCTTATCCTTTTCAAACTAACATACCTGTTAATTCCCATGAAATGTTTCCAACCATTTTGGATGACAAAAATAGGTCAAAATTCCCTCAATTCCTCCACCTCTGCATCCCTGGCAATGATCACGTCCAGTTATATTGTCTCAGCCAGTACATTTCCTTTGTCTTCATACAGCGTTACTAACACTTCATGTCTCCAGTGCTGTGGCTTTTTATGTAACAAAAGGATGCAACACAACTTCCTTCCTGGTCTTCATTTTGCAGAACTGCACTGTTTTGCCAAATGCAGCTGCTAAAACATGAATTGTTTAATCTTGTTTTCACTGACCCAGACTTCCCTGTCTGCAGCTCCCTATCTCAGCATACATGTGGGCTACAGAGCTGCAGGCGTACCTTTCTGCCGATATCTGGACAGCACGGTCATGTCTCAGAGGACTCAGTTCATTAGAGACAGTCTTATCAATAAATCAAAGATTGGAGACATTTTTAAGGAAGCAAAGTGACTGATTAGACCCTCCCTCCTTTGAAACCATGTGGTAAAAATACTGCCTTACACCCATTGTCTCAACATACCCATTCTTCCAAAAACAATTTCAATTGTGTGCATTTTTTCCCTCCCTGTGGTGCTTTGGTAGAGTTCATTCTGGGTAAGTTACACTTCAATGTCAAAAAACTATATTAATAAAATTATTTTTAAAAAATCACTGGATTATTTATGTACAGTGTATTTTAGTGCCTTTGCATTCAACTCAGAAACATTCCTTTATTTTGAACCCAGGAAACTGTTGTTTTTTGGGTGGGGGGGGGGGGTCTGGTTTCGTTGGCTGTCTGTCCATCATCTCTTTTTTGAAGTCAGATACTCTTGCACACTCATGTAAAACCAAGAAACAGGTCTGATCTGTAAAAACATTTGTTTTTCTGAGAATTTTTCAATCTCAACAATGTTGTTGTAGGTATAAATTTGATTTGCACACACTTCAAAAATGCATGTTTAACAGGATAATAAAGGGATGCAAATCTAAAGCGCATGTTCCAGTGTGTTTAAAAGCATGTAGAAATGGGTCCTAGCAGAAGAGTAAATGTGTTTATGGCACTCAGCCAGCAAGCAACAGTCTAAAGTGGATATTCCACAACAGTCCCCCCTCTCACAGCTACTGTCCACCTTCATCATCCTGTCTGCTATGAGGAGAGAGAGAGAGAGAGAGAGAGAGAGAGAGAGAGAGAGAGAGAGAGAAAATGAGAGAGAGTCTATGTTTTTGTTCTGGGCAAGAAAGGCGTTCTCATGCCTCAGGATGTTGCCTTTAAAGCTGAAGAAGTGGACTTCCTGTGGCGGAAACGATCACAGAATAGACAAGAGTTGGTCGAGACACCGTGTTCCCAACAATTCTTTAGTGCAGGTCACTCAGCTGCAGAGCTCGTAGGTCGCTTTCGTGGAACTGTTTGTCTCAACCCGTGAGGTGAGTCTTGGACAGAGATTACACAATTGGTTAAAAGCCTCCTCCACTTGTTGACATCAAAAGATCTGGTATTGTTGTCTCGTTATCTGCTATGCAGGTGTTTGTCTCCCCTGATGGATTGTGGATGCTTGGAGGACCGGTTCTCTGACAGCATAAAATCTGAGCCTGGCTTTTCCCAGAGGAGAAGGCATTCATGAATATTACATAATGGACGAGTAGTAGCACTTTACTCATGAACTGAGATGTTGTTTTGTCTTTTTCTTTTGCATAAATGATGAGTATTTCCACTTGAAATTCTGCAAGTGTCACCAATTTATGTCTGAGTCAGGTTGTATCTAGTTTCCGGTGTCAAGTGTTTGACCAACGGAGTCATGTCCAATGACAGCTGCAATCTTCCCTTGGACACGGACACGTTTGGCTTGACGTGCATCTATGGCCTGATCTTCTCTTTGGGTCTCCCCAGCAACCTCCTGTCTCTTTGGGGAGTGTACCACCTGGGCCGCTCAGGTGGGGGAGGCTGTCAGCTGGTCTACATCCTTAACCTGCTGCTGTCAGACCTCCTCCAGCTGCTCACATTGCCACTGTGGATTCTTTACCTCCAGGGTGCCCACCGTTGGCCCTACGGCCGGCTGACCTGTGAGCTGGTGGGCTATGTGTTTTATGTCAACGTGTACGCCAGCGTAATGTTTCTGTGCCTGATAGCTCTGGACCGTTGCCTGGCCATCGTGTACCCGCTGAGCAGTCGCAGGGTGAGGACTGTCAAGGTGGCAGCAGTGTCAGGTGTGGCCGTGTGGAGCCTCACATTTCTCTTCTGCCTGTTTGGGCTGCTGCCATCAGTTTTTGACTCGGACCGACTGCTGTGTCTGGAGCAGTACCCCGTCAGTCCCAGATACGCTCGCTTTAAGATCACCACTGTGGCTCTGGGCTTCCTGCTACCATGCACCATACTAGGGTGAGTTCATCCTAAAATGACATTGACAATACTCTGTTTAATCCAGGCATGCAGGACGAAGTTCCCTCGTCATCAGTGGTGAGAAAAAAAACCTATATGATTTACATCATGGACAAAAGAAGAAAACAAATCTTTACATGTGTTTGCTAGTATGTACAAAAAAGGGGAATATAAATAAACTTATCTTTATTCAGATACTATTAGCTAATATCTGCTAAAATCTAATGGAAAATATTGGCTAACTGCAAATCCGTCAAAAATAAAAAGATCCAACGTTGTGCATTCCTTGTTTAATCCTATAAGAAACACTGAATTAAATCCAAACCCATTCATGTAAAGATTCTGTGGTCAATTTTTCCAGCCCTTCAAGAGCTTTAATGGGAGTGTTGAAATTTATGGAACACTTATCGTTCTTTTTTTGGTGTTTGGTTTCGTCTATTTTGTGTGTTCTGATGAGTTCTAATCTTGATGTACTCCTTCCTCAGCTACACCTCGGCTCACATCGGGGTGACGCTTCGACGATCTCCTTCCCTCTCTGACCACGAACGCCACAAAATTGTAGGCATCCTGGTCGTCATCACTGTCAATTTCATCGTTGTGTTCGGACCCTACCACCTTGTAGGAGGATACCGATTTGTTTCGTTGCTGTTGACTGATGAGCCACGTGCGTTTGAATGTTCGATTTTCCTCGTCTATCGCCTCTGCTACGGTCTGACCAGCCTCAACACCCTCCTGGATCCTCTCTTCTACATCTTCCTGTGTGCTGACGCCCGGCTAGAGCTGCAAAGGTCCCTGCCCTGTCTGGGACGAGGTCAGAACACCTGCAAAATAATTAGCCTTCGTCCCAGAGCTCAGCCAGACACTCAGAGGGAGAGCGAAAATGGACATAATAATCTTCTAGCAGTATAAACTTGATTTAAATTGTTGCTTACAATTCAATGCATGAAAAATATGGAAATAAATTGTTTCACATTTGCAAAATATATGCAATTTTGTGAGGACCCATTGTGAGATATACCACCAAATTTGATATTTGTCGGTGTTTTTTTCTTTTATACCAGTGTATGGAACTGAACCACATTTCACAGTGTTTACATGAATTAAAATTCATCTTCCATCAATTGTTGTTTTTCATGTAAGTCCTTCTAAGTGTCGTGTGAATCTTACAGAAAAACGTGACAACAGTATTCAGCTAAAAGTTTAATAATGCAACAGTTTTCGTTCATGACTACGGTAAAAGGTCATATCAGGGAACTAATGAGTCGAGTCTGGTTTGCAGCATCGGATATAACGGATGTGATGCATTACACAAATATATGACTTGTATTTTGGGGTAAAATAGCAGGTTTAAATGCTATACAAAGCACGAAACAAAAAGTGAAAGAAGAACGGTTTGTAGAACAAAATATATATGATATATATCTCAAACAACAATGTATTTTTAGGAAATGATTTATCAGAAATACCATTATAAGAGCTTTGCAATGTAAAAGAGGAATACTTGATACATCTGTAATTACATGGAGAAAATAAAAAGAACAAAGGAAACATGAAGTACACTTCCAAACCATTAATTTGTTCTTCGTCTATCAGGCTCTCTGGTAGAAAATTCCTGCCAAATTTTTCAAAGTAAAAGCACAAAGAATACATTTGATCATAATCTACATTTGAGAATCAAACTTAAATTCTTGATGTCAGGATGATGTTGCCTTTTACATTAAAATAATTTGATTTGCTGAAGACATTTTGACTGTTACTTTTCACCTTAATGGTGACAAGATGTGGCATAGAGAACGTGCCAGAGTTTGTATTCTACCATGATTAAAGAACTTGAACAGGGCAGGATTCCACTGAGTATTTTTGTGATTGTTGTGGCAACTTTTCTTAAAAATTCTGAAAAAAAAATCTGCAGGATGGACCCGTCCAGGGAGAACCCTGCCTCTCCCCTGAAGGCTGCTGGCGTAGGTTAACATACAGCCCAACCTGTTCTTTTTCATAAAACAGATGGAAAAGGAACGTCTTTGTTGTAACCAAGGTCCTGCTCTTGCTCCTTTGCTTTCAGGCACAAGTTTAGAGGGGAGTTCCTCTGCTTCAGCGTAACCTACGGGGTGCGGGTGAAGCTCTGATTGGTGCTGCGACGCCGTGCCAGCTCTGCCAAATCCTCGGCCAAAACACTCTCCATCACCGCACCCAATGAATGTCTTATCTTACTGCACAGGTCAGGGCAGCTGAACACGTAGAGAACTGGGTTAAGGACACTGTTAAGGAAGCTGATGGTTGCTACAGTCGGGAGAGCCTTGCGTATAAATCCTTGGACAGGATGCTGACGTGGAGCCAACACTTCCATAAGACTAAGGAGATGGTATGGAGCCCAGCAGAAAACAAAGCTCACCACCACAGCAACTACAAGTCGTACAAAGCGGTAAGGGCGGCGACGGCCTCTGTGCGCCAATTCCACATTAACAGACACATAGCAAAATATGATGATGAGAAGAGGTATCAGGAAGGCAAGAAAGAACTTCATGATGGCCAAGGCCTCCTGCCGCTGCTCACACAAGGACTGCAGGTCAAAGGGCTCACTGGGGAGTAATCGAGCATAGTTGTAATAACAGAGAACCTTGCCTGACGACAGAGGGATAGTATCTCGGAATATGTAGAAAGGGATGGTGCAGAGTAAAGCCAGCACCCACAACAACCCGCATACCTTCCCAACTTGTCTGACATTCCTGTAGTTGTGGGTCCAAACCGGTCTCAGCACCACCAAGCAGCGGTCCATAGAAATGGCCGCTAGCAGGAAGCCACTGACAAACATGTTGAGGAAGAAGATGGAGGAATGGATGCGGCAGAAGACTTCGCCCAATGTCCACGTGTTGCCACGGGCTATGTAGAGTGTGAAGAAGGGTAGAGCGGTGGTGGCTAGGAGGTCAGACGCCGCGAGGTTGAGGATCCAGATGCTGATGACAGAGAGGCGGACGTGGAAGCTCACAATTCCGAGGATGAGGAGGTTTTCCAAAATTCCAATGCAAGACAACAGGCCATGCAGGGAAACAGTAAAAAGACTCAGAGGACTCATTTGGATGCTGGGGTTCGACAGGGTAACACTGACATTTGCTATCTTCTGTATGAGAGGACAGTAGACAGGCGAGGGCATCTTGGATGGCAATGTTAGAATGTAGCTTTAGCGCTGGGATCTGTAACAGAGATCAGAAAAAGAGGTGAACAGGAAGTTACAAGAGCCAGAGTGAAATTTCAAAAATATGGAAAGAGGATAGTTTTGTTGAGAATGTTTTCTCTTTCAGTATTAACTGTCTGTTGAGAAGTTTTCGCTCACCTGCCTGATATATTAGGTTGACTAATAAAACTATTGCCCTATAATCGATTAATCCTCTCTTCATGCACATGATAAAGTAAGATAAACTTCCTCATTTATGTCTTGTCTGATATGTTAAGGGTTGCGGTGGGGGGGGGGGGGGGGTGGAGCCTATCCCAGCAGCCTTCAGGTGAGAGGTGGAGTTCCCCCTGGACAGGTCACCAGTCCATGGCAGGGCCAACACATAGAGACAGACAACCATTGGCTCTCCCAGCCACGCCTACGGTCAATTTAGAGTCTGGATTAACCTGGTCCCTCTTGATGTCTTTGGACTGTGGAGGAAGCTGGAGTACCAGAGAGAACCCAGCAGGAACAGGGAGAACATGGAGACTCACACAGAAAGACCCCGTGCTGCAGCCGGGGCTCCACCCACAACCTTCTTGATGTGAGGCGACGGTGCTGACCACTGCACCACCGTGCCGCTTTAGTTTTGCATAAATAAATAAATAAAGTAAATTTCAGATATTACAAATGTTTGTGGATTTTTGAGGAATACAGTTTTTAGTGATCATTGTTAGATTATTTTATTAATGTGGTTTACTCTAATTGTTTGGATGACATGACTTCTTTTCAAGTCATCAGACAGACAGCAGCCAGTAATGCTCTATTTAAGAAACAAATTGCCCCCCCCCCCCCACACACACACACACACATACACCTCAGCTGAAGTGACACGTGTACCACGCTGTCTGGCAAAACCTCAGCTACAATAGTGCTGACTGCGCACATAAACTGAATCAAAAGATTCTTCCGGATTCAAAGGCTGAATCCTTCTTGCTGTGAGGTGACAGCGCAAACCACTTCGCCACCGTGCCGCCCTGAACAAGAATGAACAATGGATATCAAACCAAAGACAACATAGCCCTATGGAGTACAATTTCAGATGCTTTACAAAAGCTAAAACTAAAGAAATGAGGACTGAGACGGTTGTTTTGCAACTAATAAAAAATTCTACATTAAAATGGATTTTATTGACACTTAATGAAGCATTTGAAGCTCTAGCCCATCATATTTTCAATAAATTAACATCTTTTACATTCAAAGTCACACCAAAATAGTTCACACAACGCGAGACGGTGATATTGTATGCGGCCACTTTGTGCATTGGCAGTGCTGACTTCTTCCTGTTAGCTCCCTGCTAACTTGAATATGGATAAATAACCTAATTACCCGACTCTTTTACACTTCCACAAACGTTAGACGTCAGAGCAAATGGATCAAAATTCAGATCCTGAAACAAATAATTTTGTGGGCAAGTTTACGTCCTGGTTAGAGGAAGTAAACCATTTGATAGGCAGAAATGAATGTGCAGTCGGACTTTTGGTTAACTTCAATGGGAACTGAATCCCGCAGCTCTTAGAATGTTTAGTTTAATTTAGTTCCAAATTGTGCGGTCAAGCCCAACACCATTTATCTGCTGTTTTTACAAACTAATGACGACGTATCCTAAAACAGAGCCTTCAACTAGGAAGCAACATGTCTCAGCTGCAGTTAGTTAGTTAGTACTTGGTTAGAAACTAGTAATTGGTGATGAATACATTTTTTTGATCCTTGGGATCTAGTTTTGTTTGACGCATGCTCTGTGATGGTTTTACATTTCATGTGTAAAATATTAATTACTTGAACAACCAGCGGAGAAAAAGTCAGGTTTTATTGAGCCTTCTGCTGCTGTGCTGATTACTGTCAGGGAGACTTTGATGGTTTTTTTTGTTTGTGGTTATCATGCGAACGCTGAACAACAAGTTGACAGTCTTCTTTTCCACATTGCCCACATCCTCTGTGTCACGTGGGGGCCTTTGAGAACCTTATCTGATCATAGAACCCAACGTGTTAAGGTGTAGAAGTCTCTTCAAGTTGATGGGTTTGTCAGTACAGTATGGTTGGAAGTTCTCACACAACAGTTCTTCAAATGCTCAATCTTGGGTTAAAAATAGATGTCATGTACTTCAGAGGAACCAGCTTTCTAAGAAATGTAAGCGAATACCCCAAACAAATGTGTTTGTTTTTTCAATACAACACATTTGTAATGTCTTAATGCACTTTTACAAAGACTACAATCCAAGATAGATTTAGTTCTTATCCATCCATCCATCCATTTTCTACCGCTTATCCTGTTAAAGGTCACGGGGGGGGTGGAGCCTATCCCAGCAGTTTTTGGGTGAGAGGTGGGGTTCACCCTGGACGGGTCCCCAGTTCATCACAGGGCCAACACATAGAGACAGACAACCATTCACACTCACAGTCATAGCTACAGTCAGTTGAGAGTATCCAATTAACCGCCTTCCCTCTTGATGGAGAGAACCCACACAGTAACAGGGAGAACATGCAAACGCCACACAGAAAGACCCCATGCTCCAGCCGGGGCTTCACCACAACCTTCTTGCTGTGAGGCGACAGTGCTGACCACTGCACCACCGGGCCGCTTTAGTTTTTATATCTAATAAAAAAATATATTAAATGTTATCAACATTATCAAAGATTCTATTCATTTGATTTCAAAAACTGACAAAAAGTGAAAGAGGAAATGACCCAAGTGGATTTATCGGACCTTTTTTTTTTGTTTGTTTGCGTTATTCTCTATATGATTTCTTCATTGTGTCTGCAAACATCAAAAAATGTTTCCCTCAACATGAAATAAATGAATAAATCACTCACCTATTTCTCCAAGTGTAGTCTGAGAAAGTCTCTGTCCTCGTAGGGTTTGACAAGAACCAGAGGTGGAGCTATAAAAGGGTGACTTTCTACTCAGCCTACGATGTCTGCAGTGCAGTGTCACCTCAGATTCTTTGATAAAGTCTCTTACAGTAAAAGAACCCCGGTGAGGAAATGAGTATTTATGTGTAATCGAGGCTTTTTTCTTTTTTTTTAGCCATATGAAAATCTCTTACCAGCTTTTGTTTTTCCAAACCTTGCTGATAAATTGAAGTTTTTGTTGTCCTGTCCTTCGGGTCTGTACTCTTCTTCTTCTTCTTCTTCTTCTTCTTCTTCAGACGCATCTCGGACTTGAGTTTTGGGACTCATGAACAAGCTTGTATTGTTTTTGCAGATGCAGGATGGATGATGTCGGACCCAATAAAGCATCTCCACGCTCATCTAGATAGGCCAGTCGCATTAGCACACGCTTAGCATAAGCTCACTCAGGTTGTAGTTTTTTTTAGGCTAGCTGCCTATCAGTATGTTACTAGCATCGCAGCTAAGGAGGGAGGTTAAGCTTTGTTATCTTGATGTGCCTTGGAAGGAGTGCTAATGTTCCTCCACTTGCTCCTATAAGTTAGTGGGTTCTTACCAGGGTAAATATATAAGATAAACTCGCATCAATGCTGCTACTTGATGATGGAGAGATGCCTGGGATTTATTTTGATACACAGTGGCGACACTTTGTTCTCGCCAGACGAGCCCTCCAGATCAAACACTCAAGACATGACTTGATCCTCAGCTTCAAACAACTGAGACTCTGGGTCAAAGGCTTGAAATTTGACTTTAAGGTCAAACATTTAAAACTTAACTTGAGATTCGAGGAAAATTACTTGAGACTTGTGGTCAGATACTTGAGACTCGAGGTCAAACGTTTGGGACTTTACATGAGAATTGAGTTCAAACACTTGAGACTTGACCTGAGGCTCAAGGTGTAACACTTGAGACTTGACCTGAGGCTCAAGGTGTAACACTTGAGACTTGACCTGAGGCAGATCTTTGGAAAAGAAACAAATCTGTTGAAGTGCGAAACACCTTTTTTTCAAAAAATAATTATTTCATTTTTTTGTCTTTCACTGTACCTGACATTTAACTTTCCTGTGTAGAGTGTGGTTGAACCCTGTCTTTTTTGCCTGCTTTGATCCAGGACTGCACCCAGATCAACTGAAAAAGATGAGGAGGTTTTACTTTAACCCCTTAAACTCACAGCACATTTGGATTTCAGCTGCACAGAGAAATTATCTGACGCTTAATGGCACTCT
The DNA here is from genome assembly GCF_037954235.1 of Aulostomus chinensis. Lineage (NCBI taxonomy): Eukaryota > Metazoa > Chordata > Actinopteri > Syngnathiformes > Aulostomidae > Aulostomus > Aulostomus chinensis. The sequence goes on along the minus strand of NC_141343.1, from coordinate 2,037,710 downwards.
AATCTGGCAGGACAGTTTCAACTGGAAACCATTTATCTGTGCCAGCATGTCATCTGAAACGTGAGGAGTATGAATTCCAAAATACTCACTCTCAATAAAATCTATGTCAAGATGAATGGTATCACTACTTCAGGCAGTAGAGCGTAAAAACAAAAGGTCCAATTCTAAAAATATAAAATAATTATGAGGCAGAAAACTAAAAACCAAAAACATGTGAGGCTGAAACACTGTGAAACCTGAAGTTATCACAGACACACACACACACACACACACTGAGTTTCACACTAAGCTGAGGCTGATATGAAAGAAGGTGACATGACTGAAGTGATCTGTTCTGGGTTTTCACTGACACCTGCTGGTCTGATGGGGGTACTGACAGATTCCGTGCTCTCACGTTTGTGGTTCCTTTTTGTTCAAGCACTTCGCACCACAACCAGGTTTCAGATTCTACTGACTGGAAGTGGAATACTCCTGGTTTGAAAAGGTGAATGATTCTTTATTGTTTTAAATCTTTGACGCCTCAATACAAACAACTTTCATCACTTTTGATTTGAAGTGTTTTCACGTTTCATGAGCCAGTTCAAAATCTAAATGGAGCTGGGCTTTAGAGTCCCGGGGGTTCCTGTGATGGATTCAGGTGCCAACAGACAGTTCTGTATCGTTCTGACAAAAAAATATTTATTTCATTCATCCATTGAGGGTCGCAGGGGTGCTGGAGCCTATCCCAGCTGACATTGGGTAGGAGGCAGGGTTCACCCTGGACTGGCACCAGTCCGTCACAGGGCCATCAGGTGCTCAGTCTCTTGCTCAAGGATTCTTGGACATGGACACTGGGGGAAGTGAGAATCAAACCAGTGACCCCTCGGTTACTAGACGGCCACTCTACCTCTGAGCCATGCCGCACTTAATTCACCGTCTCTCCTGACTGAAATGTGAGCAGGAAGAAAAACCACTGCACAAGACACAAATTTCTGAGTAGGCGTGACGATCACGGTCTCCCTCGGCAGGGAGCAGCAGGTGACCTCAACGACGACATTGAAATCAGGCACTGCTGTGACCGCCAGACATCTGGCTGACGTCAACTCATCCTTCAGTGTATTACAGAGAAGCTGAGGGACTGCATCTGAACCCATCAAAGACATGAGAAGTGTGAGTGAGAGGTGTGTCTGGAGGTGTTGTGGTCAACTCATATCAAAAGTGTGTCTCTACCTTCTGTTCAAGCATCATTTCAGGTCATAATCTCACCATCTCTTCACTTTAACAAAAACTGAAATTTTCTCAAACTTTACAAACTGACATACAGAGGAGTCTTAAGGGGTGGGTGTTCCCTTCATTTACTTCCAGGTGTCATTGCTCTCTTTCTGTCACTCAACTGACTCAAAAGTAGAAAGTAAAACTACTGAGTTTCTTCTCTGGTCAAAGTTTCACATCACGCTGTTTTCTGGCTCTCCTCTCCAGCCCGGCTCTCACTCCTCCACAGGATGTCACTGTGGTTTTGTTTGCAATGCCTCTTCTTGTGTGTTTGTTCCAGTTGCTTCACGACAACGCCTCTGACTGTTCTATTGTTATACTCTCAGGTCACACTTGCTATCACACTCAAAGATTTCCTGTTGAGTTCACCAATGTGTGCTGAAGCTCCTCATGCAGTGGTTTATAAAAGGCAGAAATGAGCTTACTTATGGCGGCAAGGTGGTGCAGTGGTCAGCACTGTCACCTCACAGCAAGGAGGTTCTAGGTTCGAGCCCTGGCTCAGGCACGGGATCTTGCTGTGTGGAGTTTGAATGTTCTCCCTGTGCCTGTGTTGGTACTTTCTCGTACTCCAGCTTCCTCACACAGTCCAAATACATGCGAATGGAGACGAGGCTGATTGATACTCTAAATTGGCCATAGGCGTGACTGGGAGTGTGAATGGTTGTCTGTCTCTATTTGTGTTGGCCCTGCGATGGACTGGTGACCCGTTCAGGGGGAACCCCGCCTCTCACCTGAAGGCAGCTTGGAGAGAATCTGAATTCATTCTCTTCTTTTAAGAAACATGCCTGTGTTTGATTGGCAAATCAGAATAGACTAACACTGATCACATGACCAGTTCCTCCTACAGTTTTGGTGTGTGGTCTGTGAGAGGCTTAGCATGAAGCTGAACTGGTTAAGTTGCATGCCAAAGTTGCCCATGTATGGCACTGCAGAGATACAGACTGCAAAACACTGAGGTACATCCTATACTTTGGATTACAGACACTAAACCCTGATATTGACTCACTTTAACCTCTGTTATACTGCAGTCAGAGCAGGAATATACTAATGTATCTTGCTAATGCAAACAAAATGGATGAAACTCGCAGAAAATGGTCTTTGTTGGTTTTAGAATCAAAGCCTCCCAGAAATAAATCAAGGTCTGCTGCCTGGAAGAGCAAAGATGTGAATAAAGCAGAAAGAGGCAGTTAAATATTGGTTTGGGTTTTCCATGTTGGCAACAGTTCTTGATTGAGAAAAAAACATGGAAGCTGATGCTGAACTCACCTGGTTTGTTTTTGATTGTCAGGTAACTACAAAGGTGGCATGGTGGTGCAGTGGTTCGCACTGTCGCCTCACAACAAGAAGGTTCCCGGTTCAAGTCCGGCCCCGGGTATGGGATCTTTCTGTGTGGAGTCTACATGTTTGTGCGTGTAAGGGTTCTCTTCTGAATACTCTGGCTTCTTCCCACCATCCATGCAATTGGGGACAAGGCTGATTGGATACCCTAAATCACAGGTGTCAAACTGATCCAGTAAAGGGCTGGTGTGGCTGCAGGTTTTCAATCCAAGCAATCAAAAGCAACGCCTCATTCAATTTAAATCAATCAAGCTGTGTCCACACAGCTCAGGTGTTGCTTTTGCTTGGTTGGATTGAAAACCTGCAGCCACACCGGCCCTTTACTGGATTAGTTTGACAACCCTGCTCCAAATGGACCGTAGGTATGAATGTGAGTGTGCACGGTTGTTTGTCTCTGTATGTTGGCCCTGCAATGGACTGGCGACCTGTCCAGGGTGAACCCCGCCTCTTGCCCGTCGTCGCTGGGATAGGCTCCAGCCCCCCGCGACCCTGAAGCAGAAGGAAATGGATGGATGGACAGTTCTTTTAAATGTGCAACATTTGAATATTCAGTGATGTGTTGCCACCAATGTCGTGATAAGTTTTTTTGTTGTTGTTGTTTTTGACTGTGATCCAACCCATCAAGTTCTTCATGATGAGGACGCTGAGCCAATCAGTGGTGTGCTTTGTTTTCTTGCTCTGGTCTTTGTGTAAGTAACCAAAACACACTTGTGAAATATTTTCACCACTGACTTTACAACACAAATCTGATGATATTTTGCATTTTATTTCAGGTGCAGCAAAGGCCGGTGGAATTTCTCAGCCTGATTCTTTCCAAACGGTGAAGCTCGGAGACTCAGCTACTATTGAATGTTATATAGAGAGTGCAATGAATAAAAGAGTGTGGTACAAACTGTCTGCACTGAAGAGACTAGAGCTGGTGTCAAAATCTGATTTTACCTATCATCATACTACACTTGAGGAGAAGTTTGAACACCGTTATTCTGTAAAACTTGACAGCAACAACCATCATCTGACAATATCAGAAACAACATGGGAAGATGTTGGCACATACTACTGTGGTGTGGTGAAGTGGGATGAGATTCAGTTTGGACGTGGAACCGTTTTGGTACTGGAAGGAATTTGTGGCATCTCAACATGATTTCAGTCGAATGAGAACATGAAGTTATTGATCACCGCTCATTAGCTTTCTTTCCCCAAGGTTCAAAGATGAGCAGTGACTCTGTCTTCCAGCAGCCAGAGTCTCAGTCGGTGCAGCCAGGTGACTCTGTGACTCTCAGCTGTTCTGTTCTCACTGAACACTGTGCAGCAGAACACACTGGTGTTGTATGGCTGAAAAACTCTGAGAATTCTGCTCCAAAAATGAGTCACTGGTCTGGGAATACAGCTGCAACCTTTCAGAGGAATGAGACCGGCTCTGGAGAGCTTATCTGTGTGTACACCCTTCTCATGAGGAACCTCAGCTCCAGTGATACTGGAACCTACTACTGCGCTGTGGCTTCAAGTGGAGACACGTTGTTTGGAAGTGGAACCTCTTCTAATGACGGAAAGAACGAGTCGCTGTGTTGGCTCCTCCTTTACTGAACATCACAGTGATAAAAGCACAGTGTTCCTCACTAAACCATCACTACGTCATCAGCTTGCACCACTGCTCGCGCTCTGAAAGATTTCCTCTCTGTTTCTAATGCATGTCTGCATTACACCTTCCTAAACAATGCAAGCTAACGTAGGACTAAATTCAACACTGCGCAATCACTAAATGCAATAACAAAAATAATCAATTGGCTTAAATCGAACTTTAAATAACAACATGGAAAATGGCACTAACAGGACCTCAAGGTGGAGGTCAAGCGGCGTACAGCTGCCCCCGGAGGAGTGCCAGCCAGACAGGTGGGGGTCAGGGAGAGGGGCACCTGCGCGAGCATCACTACGTCATAACCTTGCACCACTGCTCGCGCTCTGAAAGGTTTCCTATCTCTCTTTCTAATGCATGTCTGCAATTCTAACTTCCTAAACAATGCAAGCTAAACGTAGGACTAAATTCAACACTGCGCATCACTAAATGCAATAACTACAATCATAAATTGGCTTACATCTAACTTTAAATAATGTAGCGTCCCCCCTTACCGACAGAGGTGCGGAGGCAGTTGACTGTTGCTTAGTTTTTATTTCAACTGAACACAGGCTCCAGGGAACGCACACACCTGGTTTTCCCTCTCTCTTCACACGTGCCCGCTCACACACACTTCCGCACGCGTCACCACCCACACCTTGCCCTAGCCAAATCACCGAGAGTTGCCTTCACGGCGCAATGGACACCACGATGACAATTAACAGGACAGAACAGCCTATGTGAACACAATTTAAGATGCACAGATGCCTCTGTGGCCGCAAGGTCCCCATGGAGGCCGGAGACTCAGCGCCCACAGGCCCCGCTCCTGAGGGCCTTGGTGGGGCGCCAAAGCAGATCCCCAGTAGGGTGCCAACCTGTCTCGATGCAGGGCCACCCTCCGACCCCTCGGTGGTAGCCGGACCCTGTACACGACCTCTCCGAGTCTCTCCACAACTTCACAGGGCCCCACCCACTCGCTGTCCAGTTTCGGGCACCTGCCCTTCTTCCTCTGTGGACTGTGGACCCAGACGAGGTCCCCCGCTTCAAACGGTGGTCCACTGGCCACTGGTCATAGTTCCACTACTGTCTTGCCCCAGCCAACCGTAGCTGTTCCTGTGCGAACTCGTGTGCCGTCTCCAGGTGCTCCTGGAGCTTCCTGGCATACTCTGGACCCGGGGGTCCAGAGCAGCCTCTGGAGCTGGAGTACGAATCTCCCGGCCCAGCATGAGCAGGGCAGGAGAGCAGGCCGTAGAATCTTGAGCCACCGACCGGTACACCATCAGCACCAGTGGTATGTGAGTGTCCCAGTCCCGCTGGTGTTTGGCCGTTACGATAGCCAGCTATTGGGCTATCATGCGGTTAAATCGTTCAACCAATCCGTCGCTCTGTGGGTGGAGGGGGGTGGTGCGGGTCTTGTGGGTGCCCAGTTTCTGTGCAGCTGTCACAGCGTTGGCAAAAGTCCACCACGTCCCGCCTCTGCTGTCCCCAGTAAAAGCCCTGCTGTAGGCAACGGAGTGTTTTGCCCACCCCGAAGTGTCCAGACCCTGGGGCCCCATGAACTGCCCACAGAATCACCGCTCGTAAGCTCTTAGGAACCACCACCTGCCATCGTGTCAACCCAGCGGCTGGCTCCTTCCACCCCCTTTCTAGTACACCGTCATACAGCCGCAGGTTCTCAAACATTGACCATGGTCCCTTTGTGGCTCGAGAGTGCAGACCCACCTCTTCCCACGACGGCCGGCATTGTTTCGCTACCCACGTGAGTGCTGGTCTGATGTCAGCGTCCTCCTCCTGCAGCCGCCTCCACTCCGCCGCATCCACAGCCATGCCCTCTCAGTTGACCGCTGTCCCCACCGCTGCGCATCTCGCCTTTTGGTCGCAGCCTCTCCTCCTCCTGAGTCTCTCTTTTCTCGCAGTAGTGACAATCATCAGCAGCACATGGGCGACGTGAGAGTGCGTCTGCGTTACCATGCTGTGTACCTGGTCGATGAACCACGGTGAAGTCATATGCCTGCAGCTCCTCGATCCAACGTGCGAACTGGCCCTCTGGTTCCTTGAAGGACATGAGCCATTGCAGGGCGGAATGGTCTGTAATGACAGTGAAGTGCAGGCCCCCGAGGTAGTACTTGAAGTGTCGGATGGTGGTGACCACAGCCAGCAACTCACGCCTGGTCACACAGTAGCAGCGTTCCGCCTTGTTGAAGACTCGGCTGTGGTAAGCGATCACCCTCTCCTCGTCCGCCGACACTTGAGACAACACTGCCCCCGAGCTGGAAGGATCAGGTGGAGACAGTATAGGAGCCTCCACAAGGGCCCGCTGCAGAGCGGTGAACGCCATCTCACACTGGTCTGTCCAGGAGAAAGCCTCCCCCTTTCGCAGCAGCTGGAAGAGGGGGGTGGCAATGCAGGAGAACCCCTTCACAAACCTGCTGTAGTAAGAAGACAGTCCCAGGAAACTTTTCAGCTCCTGGACGGAGGTGGGGATTGGCCAGTCCTTCACAGCCTGGACCTTGTCGTCCACTGTGCTGACACCCCCACCACCAAGCCGGTGCCCCAGGAACGTGACTTCCCGTTTCATGAAGCAGCATTTCTGGGGGTGGAGTTTCAGTCCTGCTGTAGCAACCCTCCCCAAGACACGACGGAGGGCCCCAAGGGCCACCTCGAATGACTCACCATGGACAAGAATGTCGTCCAGGTAGACGACACACTCTTGTCGAGGAATGTTGGCCAGCACCTTGTCCATTAGTCTCTTGAATGTAGCAGGGGCGTTGCAGAGGCCGAAGGGGAGGACCTTGAACTGCCAGAGGCCACCGCTGGTGATGAAGGCTGTCTTGGGTTTGGTCTCTGGGGTGAGGGGGACCTGCCAATACCCACTCCGCAGATCCAGTGACGAGAACCAGGCAGACCCCACCACTGTGTCTAAGGTCTCATCAATGCGTGAAAGGGGATAGGGGTCCTTTTTGGTCACCTTGTTCAGAGGTCTAAAGTCTACACACAACCGCCAGTCCACTTTGGTCTTTTTGGGGACCATGACGACGGGAGAGGCCCACGAGCTCGTGGAGGGTTCAATAAGCCCCGCCCGTTGCATCTCTTGCAAGGCCTTGTCCGCCGCTGCCTGTTTGGCAAGGGGGAGGCGACGGGGTCTCATCCTTATCAGGGCGTACAGTGGAGTGGAGACGGCTGCAGGAGGAGGACGCTGACATCAGACCAGCACTCATGTGGGTGGCGAAACGATGCCGGCCGTCGTGGGAAGAGGTGGGTCTGCACTCTCGAGCCACAACTCTAACTCTAACTTAAACTCTAGCAGCAAGTCCCACAGGTAACCTTGTTCCTCAGGACTCAGTCCGTCACAGTTTTTCTGCCAGACTTCCCTCACTGCAGCGACTTCCTCCTTGTCGTCTGAAGGTGGAGCAGGTGGACACCCGAAGCACAGTTCTACTGTACGCAGGGTGGTAAAGAGCGGTGGTGCAGCCCCGGAGCCGGCAGGTGGTGTCTCCAGGTGTAGGTCTGGTCCGGGGGTGGTGGCACTGGGTGGGTTGCGATGTACGTCTGTGTCGGATGTATCAAGGCAAGGCAAGGCAAGGCAATTTTATTTGTATAGCCCATTTTCACAAACAGTTTGTCTCAAAGGGCTTCACATGGCATCATAACAACATCCTCTGCCCTTAGACCCTCACATCGACTGAGGAAAAACTCCATAGAAAACCCTTTTAACAGGGAAAAATCTGAGAAACCTCAGGGTGAGTAACAGAGGAGGGATCCCTCACCCAGGACGGACAGACGTGCAGTAGATGTTGTTACAGACAAGACCTCTGTCTGAAGCTATAAGAAGATCATTAGAGACTCTGACCAGTGCTGTTTCAGTATCAGCAACTGCAGGGACTTTGCTGTGGTGGGTCATAGTGCAACCCGGCTGAGATGGCCGCCCTGACATCTGGACGACGTATCCATCTGGAAACGTGAGAGTCCCGCGCCTCACATCAATGAGACACTCCCATGCTCTGAGGACATCCAACCCCACGATACAGTCCTCCAGGTCTGCTACCTACACCGGGTAGCGGACCGTCTCCTTTCCCACCCCAATAGTCACCATTGTCTCCCCAATCATGGGAGCCCGTTCCCCTGTGACGGTTTGGAGCTTCATTGTGGTGGCGAGGACCTCCATCCTGGCCCCCACCATATCTGGCCTGATCAGTGTAGCGGACGAGCCTGTGTCCACCAATGCGGAGCAGCCGACCCTCGACAGTCAGTGGAATGTACCAGCAGTCATCCGTCCAGGTTTGGCCCAGCATCACGACCTGGTCCAGCTGGTCTCCGCTGCCTTTGGCAGACTGCACCGGGGCCTTTACCTCATGTCCATCTGTGTAGGGTCGGGACACTCTCTCAGGGATCCACATTGTCCCATTTATGCGGTCCCCGTCCCATTTCCCCGCTTTGAGGCCGATTTGGGGCACTGTCTCACCAGATGGCCAGGTTGTCCACATCCCCAGCAGACACGCTGGTCAAGTCTGCGATCCCGATCCTCCCGCAACGTAGCCACTCGCACCAGCTGTGTGAGTTCTTCCACCCAGGCGGGTGCGCCGTTGTCCGGCACCACCTCATTTACTGCCCTCACTCTTGGGGCGTTGTCCCTGACAGTTCCCGGAATTACCGTACCCAACATCTCTCTTTCAGTGGCGACCTCCAAGGCTTCTAGGAGAGATTTGGGGTGACCCAGCAGCGTTTGGGTACGCAGGTCAGGCGGCAGCAGGGCCTGGAGAAAGTGATCGCGGGCCAATTCACTTTGGATTGCGGGGGGCATGTGGGCATAGGTGCGGTGGACCAGCCCCTCAACATCGTTGGCTAGCTCCCTCAATGACTCGCCAGGCCGCCTTTGGCGGCTGCATAATTCTGAACGGAGGAGGCTAGCTGCTCTACACGATCAGAACCGCCTCCTCAGCGCCCCCACCAGCTCGCTGTAGTCGCATCTGTCCTCTGGGCTCAGTAGTAGCAGGCTTGATAAGGCATCATCGGTAAGGCACATGGCAAGCTGAAGGGCCTTTGTCTTAGCAGTCCACTTACTAGCCTGGGCCAATAGTTCGAATTGAGCATGAAAAGCCTCCCAGTCAGCCCGGCCGTCATACCTGGGTGTCTTCATAATCGCCGGAGCGGCGTGTACAGATGGCTCACTTCCACCGACGGCCCGGTCACCATTGGAACGGCGGAACCAGGCTTCGGCCACCAATTTTGTCGTCGCTTCCTTCACCCGCGCTCGCTGCTCTGCCGCAATCACCGGCCAGGCCGCTCCCCAGAAGTCTCGAGCACCATCCTCCTCCTCCCACTTCACCTTACTGCCCGCCCGCGGCAACATTGCGATTCCCTCGCTAAGCAACAGGTCCAGCGGCACCCGCAGTGATGGAAAGGCTCGTTTACTTCTGACACCAATGTAGCGTCCCCCCTTAACGACAGAGGTGCGGAGGCAGTTGACTGTTGCTTAGTTTTTATTTCAACTGAACACAGGCTCCAGGGAACGCACACACCTGGTTTTCCCTCTCTCTTCACACGCGCCCGCTCACACACACTTCCGCACGCGTCACCACCCACACCTTACCCTAGCCAAATCACCGAGAGTTGCCTTCACAGCGCAACGGACACCACGATGACAATTAACAGGACAGAACAGCCTATGTGAACACAATTTAAGATGCACAGAACAACATCACGACACGGTGTACCCACCGTGAAAATAACAATATGGAAAATGGCACTAACAGGACCTCAAGGTGGAGGTCAAGCGGCGAAATTTGAGCAGCAGGAGGTGGCAGTCACGGGCAGCACCTCTGTAGGGGATTGTCGCCGCCACCCACGCTGACTCCGAGAGTCTGGAGGGTCAGTGGCAACTCAATTTCTTAAGCAGCATTTCCACATGCTTTGCAACGGATGTAAACACTACAAATACAGAGAATCACCCATTTAAATTAACCAATATGTTTAATAGAAATTGATCCGTCAGCCATGCCGCCGACGTGCAGCACCCCGCCGGCTCCCGCGCCAGACCGTCCACCAGCTCAGTCATCCGCCAGGACCAGCGGCATTCGGGCCAGCCTGTCCTCACACAGGCGGTCCTGCAGTCGCAGGAAGACGTAACGGGGATGAATGAGCCTGAACCGCCTGATAAATGTTCTGGAACTTTGGTGGATAAAATTCATAAATGAATCTGGCTTCGTGAATTGTGTAATCGCCACTTACCTGTTCGCATTGTGGGAGTGAAATTCATGCGTGCGAGGACGGCGTCCATCCCTCCAGCCTCTGCGCATCGATGATCCACACATTGATGGAGTAGGAACCCTTACGATGAACGTAAGCGTGTTCCTCGTGGGATGGCGCTTTTATGGCAACATGAGTGCAGTCAGTGGCTCCGATTACAAAGAGAATCCGGCTATTGCTGCAAATCAATATTGGCCTGTTCAATGATCAGATCCACCACCCAGGGCATGGCCCGGTTGAGGGTCGACCGACTCACCCCAGAATGGTCCGCCATTTCCCGCTGGAAGGCTTTTTTGTCCCCGATGTATGTGTGGTTGTCAAATAATGTCAGTTACCAAATACCGCCACAGGGTGTCACCAACGGACCAAAGTGCAGTTAACGCAAGAATCGGCTTCCCGCCAACTTCTATGGCACCTCTGCATTTGGCGTGAAACAGCACAAGAATTGACGAACCTTTCGCGTTGATGCATCTGAACGTGAGCGTCGATCCTGGCGTACGCAAGTTTTTCTTGCGTAAACCGCGTTGATACATGAGGCCCCAGATGTTTTCATGTGTTGTGGTCATTTGGAGGAATGGATGATTATGAAATTTAACAAGCCGGCTTTCGCTACTTGCCCAGAGCTAGCGTTTGCTTGGATAAAGTGAGTATCTGGTGCAGATATTTAGTTGTGACAAGGTAAGTAACCATAATCAATCAGTCCTTTAAGAAAAATGCAGAGTTTTCTTGTGATTTTTGCAGGCAACCATCCTTGATTATGTGGCACATTTTCTCCAAAAATGCGATGGAATATGCAATTTTACGCGATGAAATTGTGGGAATTTGCAAAAACTGTGGTTTGATGAAAAAGGAAAAAAAAGTGATTTCTGTTCTCACTAGGCTACAACCTTAATGTCGAGTCTTTTCTAATGACTTCCTATGAAAAGCAAGCAGACTATGTCACTAAATGCTGGGAATCATTAAGATGTCATCGTGTTTTATTTCAGACCTTATGTCACTTCACAACATTCTCAAGGCAACAAGAGGAAAATGGCTGCTCTTGTGTGAAGTAAATGTAATATTTTTCAACTCTCTGTGAAGACATATGTGACTTTTTTTGCCATGAAAATGTGGGGGTTATGAAACCATGCAAGCCCTGCATATTTTACACATCTTGCATGGAAATCGACAATTTATGGGGCAGAAGTGCAGCGTCTTTGAAAAATAGGGCCCCCGCATAAATGTACAGATTTTGGCCGATTATGCGTTGATTCATGCGATCGCAAACACTTTTTTTTCTGGAGGGACTAATAAGTACAAACACACCCACCTACAGTTATTCATACCAGCTGAAATGAAATAAAACCTAGGAGCCATTCTTGAGTCTTCATGTAATGAACGCAATGAAATCAAAGAACTTGGCTTTCCTCGTCACAGCTAGAGCTATGATGGGCCTGTAAAACTACGCAGCAAGAGGGAGCAGGACTTGGATTTGAATCTGAACGCTTCAAAAAGCGAACATTCTAATGTGTCCTGAAGCTCCTCATGCAGTGGTTTAGGCAGAAATTAGTTTCTTACACCAGTCAAGGCCTGCTGCAGCATCACCTGTCAATCATTACAAAGTCAGCTTTGTCTCCACTTTACAGAACCACAACAACAGTGTGGTTGTTCCGTGTACACTACAAGCCTGGTGAGAGTAGAAATAAGACACATGAAAGAGCTGCTGGGGAGGAAAGACTCAGTTCAATTGTTCTTGTCAGATCATACAGGTGAATGACACAACTTCCTCTCACACACACAAAGTCCAAATGAAACACAGAACTGAAGTCAAGGCTGATCTACTGCCTGACACTGGAGTACACACATTCATCTGAGGTGTCCTCCCCCAGTCTTCTTGATCTGCTGAGCTTGTAATCTGATAAAGCAGCATAATGGAGGTTCTCTGCCTCTTGGTTACCCTGGTAAAATAAAACAAAAACCACTTAACTAGCAAACGAGTGAACGTATCATGACTGAGACAGACACACGTCACAAAGAGCAAACGTAAAAATATGTGACTATGACAATAATCATCACTTTGAACAAGTGAACCTACCTCTGCATTTGGAGAGGAGACAACTGAAGATCTTCTTGTTGAGTCTGTCATGAAAAGAAGGAACCAAATTAAAGCTGCAAGCAGCGTTGTTAGGGCCTGAGCCCCCGCGCGGCCGTAGCCGGCCCGAATCCAACGGTAAATCGGCAAATCCCTAGGCCTTGTAGTTGAGGAGATTCGAGCCTCAGTGCGCTGCACAGTGTGACTGCAGAGCTGAGAGCAGAGCTGCCAGCTGGCCCTTTAAGAACCCCTCCCCCGCTGCACTGTCTCTGATCTGTGCTAGAGTGGAGAGAGTGGAGGATTAAGAGAAATGTAGTGTGTAAAAGCTGAATAACTCGGTATACGTTGGCCAAAAGTCACACATAATACCATATTTTTGTAGGGATTTTTGTCAGGAATCCAGTGGTGTGTTTGTAAAAGCTGTGGGTTGTATGGTGTAGATGTGAGAAGCATTTGTTTGAGAGTATGTACCCTGAGAGGACACGCTCTCCCCATAGACTTCCATTGTAAGGCGAAAAAGTGTCACCCCCACTTTGACGGCTTATAAAATCCAAAACGAGCGCGTAGTAGATTAACCTTTAACAGTTTTTAATCAGCACAGTTGGGAGAGTAATGTGTGAAAGTTTGAAAGCCCTGGCATTGACGGTTTAGGAGGAGATAGATTTTGTTCGGGGCGCAAAATTGTCCAAAATTAGACATTCGTGTCCAAATTGTGGACATCCTGTTAGAGTTAGGTCAGGGGTCTGAGTGTATGATTTATCCGTCTTGATGAGACAAGTTCAATGGTGTTCGTCCCATGTCTGTAGGACATTCCTACAGGCTGTGGCGTGGTTTTTTGTGTATGTAGGTGGCGCTATTGAGTAGAGCGCCTCTTTTTTGTTTAATTATTGAATTTTTCGCCGCACCCGATGTACGTACCAAATTTGGTGAGTTTTCATGCATGTTTAGGGGATCAAATTAACTTTTGAAGTGGCGAGTGTGCCTTCGAAACATAATAGGGTCTTCGCCAGGGACTGGCTCAGGCCTTGTAGTTTAGGAGATACGAGCCTCAGTGCGCTGCACAGTGTGACTGCAGAGCTGAGCTCAGGCCCTAACTATGCTCTGTGAAATTTTTAGGGCCTGAGCCAGTCCCTGGCGAAGACCCTATTATGTTTCGAAGGCACACTCGCCACTTCAAAAGTAAATTTGACCCCCTAAACATGCATGAAAACTCACCAAATTTGGTACGCACATCGGGTGCGGCGAAAAATTCGATAATTAAAAAAAAAAGAGGCGCTCTACTCAATAGTGCCACCTACATACACAAAAAACCACGCCACAGCCTGTAGGAATGTCCTACAGACATGGGACGAACACCATTGAACTCGTCTCATCAAGACGGATAAATCATACACTCACACCCCTGACCTAACTGTAACAGGATGTCCACAATTTGGACACGAATGTCTAATTTTGGACAATTTTGCGCCCCGAACAAAATCTATCTCCTCCTAAACCGTAAATGCCAGGGCTTCCAAACTTTCACACATTACTCTCCCAACTGTGCTGATTAAAAGTTGTTCAAGGTTAATATACTACGCGCTCGGTTTGGATTTTATGAGCCGTCAAAGTGGGGGAGACACTTTTCGCCTTACAATGGTAGTCTATGGGGAGAGCGCGTACTCTCAGGGTACATACTCTCAAACAAACGCTGCTCACGTCTACACCATACATTCCACAGCTTTTAAAAACACACCACTGTATTCCTGACAAAAATCCCTACAAAAATATGGTATTTTGTGTGACTTTTGACCAACGTATGCCGACTTATTCAGCTTTTCCACACTACATTTCTCTGAATCCTCCACTCTCTCCACTCCAGCACAGATCAGAGACAGTGCAGCGGGGGAGGGGTTCTTAAAGGGCCAGCTGGCAGCTCTGCTCTCAGCTCTGACACACATGGCAGAGAGCGAGCAGAGAAGGGAGGGGCTCTTAAAGGGCCGGCTCTCAGCTCTGCACTCACACTGTGCAGCGCACTGAGGCTCGTATCTCCTAAACTACAAGGCCTAGGGATTTGCCGATTACACCGTTGGATTCGGGCCGGTGTGAAGGACGCGGCCGTAGGCCGCGCGGGGGCTCAGGTCCTAACAACGCTGCTTGCAGCTTTAATTTTTTTTTACACTTTTACTCCGTTTGACTAAAGTGCTGAATCAGTTCTTCTAATTTCTCTTAAAGTGCAGGACAAGTCAGCCAGATTTAAGACTTGCAATTTAATGAGCAATTGTTTTGTTTTTTGTTTTATCTTAGAGCCTTAATAAAAATTATTGTTGATTAATTGACAAGAAAGATGTTGCCAAAATGTACATGTCATCGAAAATGCATTTGATGAAAAAAAAAAAAAACACACTGTATCCACTGGTCAATAAAAGTGCATGTTCTTCAATAAATAATTGAGCCTCTTAGAGTCTGAATCTGTGTTAATTTCCACATAGCTTCCCTACTATATCCCGTACACTGAACATTTGTCATCAAATATATCATTGACAGTTGAGCCTACCAGAGTGTTGGCAGCTGTGTGTCTTCAACGTCGTATATGTCAGGACAACAACCAGGATGGTGGTGAATGTCAAAGCTCCACTCAAGAAATACACCAAGACTGGAGAGTTTCCTCCACCTGAAGATCCAAATATTACTGAATCTGATTTCTTCATGTGATCATTAATTATCCACCACTAATGAACAACTGAGGCAACATCTCTGACTCACATCCAAAGTCCAACGTGGTCCCGTTTCCAAACAGTATGGCTCCACATGCTGCCACAGCACAGTAGTAGGTCCCACGATGAGAGGAATCCAGACTCTTCATTGGTAAGTTGTAGACACAGGTGTGTGTTTGTGTGTGGGGTTTCCTCTCACACTGATCATTCCTGGCTCCATGGCTGTAAAGGATTCCTGGATGAGCTTCTCCTGAGTTCTTGAACCAGTAAACACTGTGTTCTCTGTCACAGGTCCCACTTTGTACTGTACAGTTGAGAGTCAGAGAGCCTCCTGGCTGGATGAGCTCTGATGCTGATTGATGGACAGAAGCTTGGATGTTCAAGCTGGAATCTTTCACAGTAACAACAGTGCTGTCCAGGAATTCAAACACATCTAAATAGCCACTCATGCAGTAGTAAGTAGCTGAGTCTGAATATTGTGCATCTGAGATCTTCAAGTTATATCCATCGGCTTTAACTTCCAGTTCAAAGCGTTGATTGTCCTTGAATTCACCTTGAAAAGAAGCTTTTCTGTCATGTTTATCCAAGCGAGACACAATCTTTGGTTTCTCTCCCAGAGTTTGTTTATACCAGTAAAACATTAATCCGACTGTTTTATGCTCATAGAAACACTCCAAGGTAAACTCTTCACCCACGTTAACAGATAACAGCTGTAAAGTCGCTGATGGATCCTGAGCCTCAATCTGAGCTGAAGAGAAAACACAGACCAAGACAACACATAGTTAACTTGACAGCATAGCAGACAAAATGTACCACAAAACACATGAAGGTGCAAAGACAAAAGGAAACAACACAATCACAACACATGCAGCTCACCTGTTCTCCCCAACAGCAGACATGTCAGACACACAGCAAACATGGAAGGTGTCATTTTGATGGAACCTCCGTCTTCTTTGGAGAGAATCTGTGTTCATTCTCTTCTTTTAAGAAACATGCTTGTGTGTGATTGGCCAATCAGGAGAGACTAACATTGATCACATGACCAGTTCCTCCTACAACCATGGTCTTTTCTCTTTAAAATGGATTCGCTTGAAGTTAAGTCGGACAGAATGTTTCCAAGTGTTGTTGTCATGAACATGTGTCCACATTTGTTTGTTTTTTTTTCAGAATAAGGCTGTACTCTAGGAAAATCAGTTGTACAAATGAGGAAGTCATCTTTTACATTGCTAAATGCACTAAATATAAAGGTCATATAATTTAAAAAGCTCTCACTGCCTTAAGATAGTCTTATACCAGAGTGGTTAATACTGGGCCAAATTTGTGAGGGGGACCACAAACATCCTCTTGACCTTGTTGGGATTTGCATACATAAGTAGTTGATCATTTCATTCATAAGTGACAACAGAGGCTGATTATTGTCCATATAGCAGTCAGAAAAAAACATAAATACGATGAAAAGTTACTGAAATACTTACAGGGGGAAAAAAGGCTTGTTGTCCACAATTTTAAGTGTCCAACAAGCAAAGATCTGTTTTCTGGTGCATTACCAAGCTCCAGACCCCCACCAGCTGTTAATGTCAGCTCAGAGGTGACTCATTCTGTAAAAGGAAAAAAACAGGAAAAGCACTGACAATACTTCTGCTCAACAAGCTCAAAATTCTGGGTACTGTACATAACCAGTATCTATGGGTCCGGGCCCCCTCCTCTCTTGATTCATGTCTCCAAAACATCTCCACAAGGCCCTCCCCCAGTCCCACTAAGATAGCCATGCTCATCTACATCAAGAACCTATCAACTTGAGTACAGGTTTTCCCCTTGTGCAGTGCAGAATGACCAGTATTCTGGAGAACGTGTATTTACTATCAGTTCTACAGTAATATATAGTTTTCTCACCACAAACATTTTATGTGAGGTACTGAGAGCATTAGAGGTGGAGTTGCAGAGGTGACATCCTTCTTGAAGAAGCCTCTCTCTATCAACTCTATCTGCAGGAGGGAGGGAGAGAGAGACGGGAGGAAGCACTGGTGTGTTCTTTATTCCTCCTTCTTGGTCTTTCAGCTTCGACCAACACAGAAATGCTAAAACAAGACTGACCCACATCTTCGTTTGTTTCTTTGTTGTTGTTAATATTCGGCACCTTTCTGAAGGTTCTGTAGATGCAATCATGTTTGAATTATTTTTTTTCTGAAAATTTTTGTCTTATTCCTTTAATATCAGAACCCCAAGATCAAAGTTTGAATTTTGAGATCAAAGTCAGATGGCAAGATCAAAGTTACTCCATTCTAATTGGGCATATTTTTAACAGGAATGACCCTCTTAGAATTCTGACTTTTCTGACTGATCTCTGTATCAGCTCAACACAACAAATTATAAATAGTGAAAATCACCTCTGGCGGCTGATTGGGATCTGGCCAGTCCTCAACAAGGCATAACCATCAGTAGAACACGTGGACAACACTTGTGTTGTGTAAACTAGTCAAAGATTCCAGGTCCAGAACAGCCAGTAATGGAACGTGGACACAAAAGTGATCTGCAAACATGACTTTGATTAGTCTCAACTTGCTTTACCTGCACTGAAGACATGACATTCATTTCAAACACTTGCCCTTTGAAAGCCACTTCATTTTTTTCTTGGCTTCTGTCAAAGCTTCTCTCTGCTGTGGCCTGGTGTTCTTCCTGTTTTCAATCAAGCAAATTTCCACCAGCGGAAAGCCGCTCAAGGCTTGTACAACTGTGACACAGTATCTCTTGTTCTACCTAACTCACAGCATTGATATGATAAAGAGGAAGGAAACAATTTGAGGGGGTTTTTTGTTTCAATAGGCTGTAGCATTCTTGCATTCTTTTCACAGACATTTAGATTAAAGAGCTAATTTTGGTAACGTGGTTGTCCAGTATCCACAGAGGTGCTGCATTTGCAGCAGTTGGGCCAGGCGTTGCTATTTGAATGCTTGCATGGAGCGTGTTTGTGGCTTGCTTTTAGCAGTTCCTACATTTCAGCTAAACTTGAGTGCCGATCACTAAACCTGATTCTCAGATCAAAGGAGCTCAGGTTCACACGACATGAGTGGGACACATTTTATCCTCCATTTACCAACAGTCAACCTCATCAAAATGGTAACCTCGAAAAGGTTGTCTTGCAATCTCTTCCTCAAAATGGCAGGCTTGTGGAATAGTGGGTGAAATCACTTTTATTTAACAGGATCTTGATTAAGAGGTATGGAACCTGCATGGTCTACCAGCTTAAGGTAATAAAACAGTACAGCACTCGTGACACTATCATGTGAAAGGGAAGTATAAAATATAAAACCAATAACAAAATAAACTTTTTAAATACATATCGAGCGTTAGCGTTAGTTCTGTCAGGCCGTGGTAGTCAAGCGCTATTGGCTTCCCGTCCATCAATCAAACTGATCAATCAGCTGATCACAGCTGCTCAGCATCAGCTGATCAAATCCCTTGCTTCTGATTGGCCCCTCTCAACTTAAATATCACCCGGCCTCAACTCCTGCTCTGCTAGCTTCTGGCTGCTGCTCTGCCTGCGTCATCGCTGCTATCTGCTGCTGCTATCTACTGCTGCCTGCTATCTGCTGCCATCTGCTGCTGCTGCTATCTACTGCTGCCTGCTGCTGCTGCTATCTGCTATCTGCTGCTATCTGCTGCGGCTGCTATTTGCTGTACAGTTGCTCCTGCTCGCAACTTGCTACCCTCCACCTCCCCAGCTCTACCTTGTTGTGTATACATGGCATAGTTCGTTCCATGTCATGTTGCTTGCTCTGTTCACGGGGGTATGTTTGTTCTTCCAGTCTTAAACTGGGAGAACCTTCCCTCACGCTGCTGGTCCCGTTCCATGGTGCTCATGAAAAATTATCAGGGGACTCCTCTGAACAGAGCCATACCGCCAATTTGTACAATAATAAACAAATCAAGCTCATTATCATCTCTTGTGTTTCTTGATGTGAATGGACCTGACAGAAGTAAGTTTGTGACAGTAAGTTAATTTATTCATCAGATGACTGATGATATTAAAGAGGAGTTTATTGTTGCTTTTCTTTGTCACGTTTTTCCACTAAATTCTATACTTTTGGTATTGACATTGGGACTGCTGCTTGCCGAATATTTTTTTCCCAACAATCACCACACATGATATTCAGTAGCGGTGGGTAATGGGTGACACAGGGTGGCACCTGCCCCCCCCTGTAATATTATTGGCCACCCCGTGTGCCACCCCATTTCCATTGGCTCGGGTTGTCGTCGATCATCTTCTGTAGCGCTCCAAGTGGTGTTGCCAAATCTACTTTATTTAAGCGGCTCTGCGCTTATGTTGGCGATTGGGCAGGTTTCCGTACCTGGTTGCAGGTTTGTCTCTTGAAATCTGGCAACGCCGTTTCATTTTCTCAGAGCAGAACCATCAAGTTGAAGCGATATTGAGGGGGAAGAAAACAGCTGTGGTTGTCACATAGAGTTGTCCCCATTCTCTATACAAGTCTATGGAGAAGAGCCGCCATAAGCGGCCCCATGAAATGAACGGAGTTGTCGTGAAACTCCGTTCATTTCACTCTCTCAACAGAGAAGAAGGTACAGTAAGGTTAATATGTTAGTTTTCAAAATCAAATCCTTGTTAACTTATGACTCATTGAGTTATAACACTTTACTCTGTTTGATCAATAGGACTGATACGACTGAATCAGATTTCTGATTTCTTATAAACTGCCGGATGAGGCAGAAAGATATCTGACTTGCATTTTATTACTGATTTAATTTTGAGACCTGAAGATCCAAATATTACTGAATCTGATTTCTTCATGTGATCATTAATTATCCACCACTAATGAACAACTGAGGCAACATCTCTGACTCACATCCAAAGTCCAACGTGGTCCCGTTTCCAAACAGTATGGCTCCACATGCTGCCACAGCACAGTAGTAGGTCCCACGATGAGAGGAATCCAGACTCTTCATTGGTAAATTGTAGACACAGGTGTGTGTTTGTGTGTGGGGTTTCCTCTCACACTGATCATTCCTGGCTCCATGGCTGTAAAGGATTCCTGGATGAGCTTCTCCTGAGTTCTTGAACCAGTAAACACTGTGTCCTCTGTCACAGGTCCCACTCTGTACTGTACAGCTGAGAGTCAGAGAGCCTCCTGGCTGGATGAGCTCTGATGCTGATTGATGGACAGAAGCTTGGATGTTCAAGCTGGAATCTTTCACAGTAACAACAGTGCTGTCCAGGAATTCAAACATGTTGCTCACACAGTAGTAAGTAGCTGAGTCTGAATGTTGTGCTCTGAATATTGTGATCTTCAAGTCATTTCTACCAGATTTACCTTCAAGTTCAAAGCGTCGATCGTCCTTGAATTCACCTTGAAAAGAGCCGTTACCGCCATATTTATATAATTGTGACACAATCTTTGGTTTCTCTCCCAGAGTTTGTTTATACCAGTAAAACATGAATCCGACTGTTTTATGCTCATCGAAACACTCCAAGGTAAACTCTTCACCCACGTTAACAGATAACAGCTGTAAAGTCGCTGATGGATCCTGAGCCTCAATCTGAGCTGAAGAGAAAACACAGACCAGACAACACATAGTTAACTTGACAGCATAGCAGACAAAATGTACCACAAAACACATGAAGGTGCAAAGACAAAAGGAAACAACACAATCACAACACATGCAGCTCACCTGTTCTCCCCAACAGCAGACATGTCAGATACACAGCAAACATGGAAGGTGTCATTTTGATGGAACCTCCATCTTCTTTGGAGAGAAACTGTCTCTTCTTTTAAGGAACATGCCTGTGTTTGATTAGCCAATCAGGAGAGACTAACATTGATCACATGACCAGTTCCTCCTACATTGTTGTCTTTGGTGTATGAGAGGACAAGCATAAAGCTGAATTTGACAAAATGGTTCCAAGAATGTGTTGAAAATGTGTCAACATCCGTGTGTTGTCATCAAACTCAGGTCACAGCGTACAACAAAACTACTGAATCATCTTTTGTATAAATGAGAGCGTGAACTTGCATTTAACAAAGTTAAAAGCACCAAACGTTGAGACTATGAAGTCTCAAGACAACACCAAATTTGTTATACACAGGAGGTGCTGTGGTGGTGGTGGACGTTGTAGTTGTGGGTTGGGGCCTCGTTAAAGGCATGCAGCTCAGCTTTATCTTTTCCACCCCATAGGTCACAAAGGAATCATCACAAATGTGAACAGGAATTGCAGAGAATTGTTGGGTGTAAATTCATTGAAGGAGTGTGGTACTGGACCTGCTCTACCTGTAACGTGTCATGACATAACTTTTGTTGTGATTTGGCGCTATATAAATAAAATTGACTTGACTTGACTTAAACTGAAGCTGAATTGTGAGAACAGAATGTGGAAGTGTACAGAGAATTGAATGTTCAGGGTGGATAAAATGCAAATGAACTCAGTTTCATAATAAGAACCCTCACATACTCAGGACAATGTCAGATGAAAAGTTTCATTTATCTGACGGTGACACTGAACCATCAACTACATTACAAGTCAGTCAGCATCAAGTCAGTGGCAGAAGAAACTCAATCTCAAGCTGTGAGGAAGGTGGACCAGTAGTGGCAGTCAATACAAACCTGCTGGATGTTGGACATTGAGTTTGAACTAATTGTCATTGATCAGAGGACGAGGTAGCATGGAAATGTGTGGAAGAAAATGTTTTGGACCAGTTAGCATACATGTCAGGATATGCTGTAGGGTAAAAAATCAGGCATTAAGTGCCACACACCTATGCTGAAGGTTACATCTTTGTTTGGACGCAGAGATTTTAAACCAGGTTAAGGCCTGAAACACAAGGTCCGTAACATGGAACCTGGACATAGTTGTGAATTGTTGCAGTCAAGAATCATTATAATCAACTGTACATGGCAGGTCTGTTTTATCATTACGAGATGATGCAGACATTCAAAATGAAAGAATCTCCATAAAACTGCTTAGTGCTGCACGGTAACCAGATGAAACAGAGCCAGGGTGGCTGGTTTAAAACTCTAATCAGTCCTTCCAGAAAAACGATGAGGCTGTTTTTAACTCTGTGCAGAGGTTGTATATATATATATATACATACAATGGGGAAATAAGTATTGAACGCATTAACTTTTTTGTCATTACATTTATTTCCAAAGATGCAATTCATGTGACATTTCTGCCAGACACTGGTATTAACTCAAATAATCCACACATGAAAAGAAATCACAACATTCAAATCCATAAATAATGATTATTAAAATTAAGTGCAATAACACAGGAAAAAAGTATTGAACACACCATCTGAGACTGGTTTAAGACTTTGTGGAGAAGCCTTTGTTTGCAATGACAGCTTCCAGACGCTTCTTGTATGTATTAACTAATCGCCCACACTGCTCAGGTGTGATTTTTGCCCATTCCTCCGCACAGATTGTCTTTAAATCTTGAATATTCTTTGGTGCCCTCCGGTGAACCTTTTTCTTTAGTTCTTACCACAAATGTTCAATCGGATTGAAGTCAGGTTATTGACTGGGCCATTCTAACACATTGATTTTCTTATTTTTAAACCATTCGAGAGTCAACTTTGCCATGTGCTTCGGATCGTTGTCCTGTTGAAAGGTCCAGCCACGTCTCATCTTCATCATCCTGGTGGATGGCAGCAGGTTCATCTCAAGAATTTGCCGATAGATGTTTCCATTCATTGCTCCTTCAATTATATGAAGTCTGCCAGTACCACAAGATGAGAAACAACCCCATGGCATGATGTTTCCACCACCAAACTTCACTGTTGGTATAGTGTTATTTGGGTGATGTGCAGTGCCATTTCTCCTCCAAACATGGTGTGTAGTATGTGTTGGAGTTGACCTCGGATCTTTCATTCAAGTTGAGATGACAAACGAGACTCAACGACGGATCATCTTACAGCCTCTTGCGGGTTTAATGCACTGATCAACCACCTCACATCTTACATATAGACAGAACCCTCCTTACAACTTGCATTCACATTTTATACCTTTTGTTGACGTCATTACTCGTGTGTGTACGTGCCTCTCTTCAGCAAGGTGCATCCTGTTTGGCAAGGTACTGGGGTACAGGTTTACTGGAACTTTCAGTCCTCCCGTCCTCATATGACCTGAATTTAAGACCTTGTACTAACAATACCCTGTTTACTTGGAGACCAGTATATCTTACATAAACTCACGCCCCTACATATGACAGCCAAAAAGTTCAATTTTGGTCTCGTCTGACCAGACAACATTCTCCCAGTATTCCACAGGCTTATCCAGATGCTGTTTAGCAGACTTTAAACAAGCTTCAACATGACTTTTTTTTGAGGAATGGAGTCTTGCGGGCTGAGCGTCCATAGAGGCCATGGCGGTGGAGTGCATTGCCTATAGTTTTCTCTGTAACACTTGTACCTGCTGCCTCCATGTCTTTCTGGAGCGCTTTCCGGGTGGTCCTTGGCTCTTTGAGAACTCTTCTGACCATCTTTCTGACCCCCTGATCAGAAATCTTGCGAGGAGCTCCTGTGCGTGGCCTGTTGATGATAAGGTGATGCTTCTTCCACTTGCAGATAATAGCCCCAACGGTGCTTACTGGAATACTCAGATGCTTTGAGATAAGTCTGTAACCAGTTCCATTCAGATGCTGAGCAACAATCAGGTTGCGAAGGTCTTGAGAGAGCTCCTTGCTTTTGCCCATCATGAGATGTGTCTTGTTTGACTACTTGGTGAAAAAACAACCTGTTTATAGGGCCATCAATTAGCACTTACCCAGCTGATGTTGGTTTGCACTTATAGGAAGTACAAAGACTAATTACTTTCAGATTTGAGATGGTATGGTGCCTTTCCTTGCCAAACTATACAGCTTTCCCATGGTGTGTTCAATACTTTTTTCCTGTGTTATTGCACATAATTCCACATAATCATTATTTATGGATTTGAATGTTGTGATTTCTTTTCATGTGTGGATTATTTGAGTTAATACCAGTGTCTGGAAGAAATGTCACATGAATTGCATCTTTGGAAATAAATGTAATGACAAAAAAGTGAATGCGTTCAATACTTATTTCCCCCATTGTGTATATATATAATATATATCTATATATATCTATATATATATATATATATATATATATACATACATCCATGATGCTTTCTTTTTTTGGGCTAGACCACAGGACCTCGCTCAAACTTAGCCCAGCGTGTTCATTGCTGGTTGGAGCTGGGAACCACAAACAGGCAGGAGACCACTGAGTACAATCAAGAGTATTTATTTGCACAATGCAAGATGAATCGCCCAAGTTGTACAGAGCTTTGGGTTGATGTCCTGCTGCACAAAGTTTCGTGAGACTGAGCTCGTTGAAGATCTTGTGGCCTGGAGGCTAGTACCAGTCTTCCTGTGTTATGTGTTTGCACCAATGGAAACTTGTTCTCTGCTTTTCACGCCACCGTAACCACACAAATGCACAGCAAGAGCTGGCTAGATTCAGAAGTGCAAGGTGGGCTTACATGCTTCTACTTTATGACATATACAGATAGTCAGATTTTCTGACTTTTTGTCTAAATATGCATTGTGAGTAGAGATGTAATTATATTGTAATGTCAATATTTTTGATAATGAATACAGCAAACACTTTAATCTTGTTTTAATTTATATTGCATGTGAGTCCTTCCAATTCTTTGTCTTGCAGCAGACTAGACAGCAAAATACTTACTCACAGAAGCATAAGGGACATCTGCATTTTGGCTGTGGGAATAACAAATCACCAATGGTTCATTTAGAAAGACACATTGTTAGGTAACATAATTTAACAACTTTGGATGTGAACAATTTTACATTTGGCTTTCTGTCATTACGTTACATCATGTACCACAGGATGTTGCAGAAAATGTCTGATGAGCCATAGTTCCTGCAAGAAAAAATAAATTATTGATGAAGCAAAGTCAAAACAAGAAAAAAAATCTAAATTTGATTTTGAATTTGTGTTTTTGCAGGCGGGGCAGCAGTTGTATTTCAATTTAACTCAATCAAGATGAGAAGCATGAGAGTGGAAAGTGCTAATGGCACCGACTGACGTGCAGTCAAGGGAAACAATATTCAGACCAAATAATTCAGTTTGTGATGAGAGAAAGAAACCACTCCTCCTGGAACTGTCACCTTATCGTGGTGGAGGAGTTTGTCTCCTAGTGACCCTAGGAGTAATGCTGTCTGGGACATTTTGCCCCTGGTAGGGTCATCCAAGGCAGACTGGTCCTAGGCTAAGGGCCAGACCAAGAACAGTTCAACAGACCCCTCAAGGAAGTAAAATGTATGCGTTTGTGTACCCAGCCCGGAGGGGTCCCGCCCTGGAGCCAGGCCTGGGGAAGGGGCTCGATGGCGAGTGCCTGGTGGCTGGGCCTTTGTTCATGGGGTCCGGCTGGGCCCAGCCCGAAACGGATACATAGACACGTCCTTCTGTGGTCCCACCACCCGTAGGAGAGTCCAGTGCAATGTGGTTTGGGCAGCAGTCCACGGTGGGGGCCTTGGCTGTCTGATCCCCAGGCATGGAAGCTGGCTTTTGGGACATAAAATGTTACCTCTCTGGTGGGGAAGAAGCCGGAGCTGGTGGAAGAGGTTGAGTGTTACTGGCTAGATATAGTCGGCCTCACCTCGACACATAGCTCTGGGTCCGGAACCCAAGTTCTTGAGAGGGTCGGACTCTCTTTCGCTGGAGTTACTGGGGTGGGCTTTTTGATTGCCCTCAGACTCTCTGCCATTGGGGTTCACCCAGATGGACGAAAGGGTTGCCACCCTGTGCCTTCGGGTTGGGGAACGGGTCCTGACAGTTGTCTGCGCTTATGCGCCGAACAGCAGTTCCGAGTACCCACCATTTTTGGACTCCCTGGGAATGGTGCTGGATGGTTCCCCGACTGTGGACGCCATTGTCCTACTGGGGGACTTCAACGCTTACGTGGGCAATGACAGCGTGACATGGAAGGGTGTGACTGGGAGGAACGGCAGGCCCGACCTGAACCCGTGTGGTGTGCAGTTATTGGACTTCTGTGCAATTCACAGTTTGTTCATAACTAACACCATGTTCGAGCATAAGGACACCAGAGGTGAGGGGAGCCGTCAAGCTGAAGAAGGAGGCTTGCAGGGCATGGTCAGCCTGTGGGTTTCTAGAGGCAGCTGACCGGTACCAGCAAGCCAAGTGGTGTGCAGTCATGGCAGTCGCCAAGGCAAAAACTCGGGCATGGGTGTAGTTCGGTGAGGCCATGAAGAATGACTATCGGTCGGCTCTAAAAAGGTTCTGGCAAACTGTCCATCGCCTTGGGGGGGGGGGGGGGCAGCAACTTGCCCACATACTTTACAGTCGGGACGGGAGGCTGCTGATGTCAACTGAGGAGATAATTAGATAATTGGGTGGTGGAAGGGATACTTTGAGGACCTCCTCAATCCCACCAACACGACAGAGTTTGGGGAGTGCTGGGGGGTGGGGTGGGGTCGTCCAATCTCCAGGGCAGAAGTCGCTGAGGCAGTTAAAGAACTCCGCAGTGGCAGAGCTGCGGGGGGTGGATGAAATCTGCCCTGGGTACTGAAGGCTCTGGATGTTGTGGGGCTGTCTTGGCTGACACATCTCTGCAACATTGTGTGGACATTGGGGATGGTGCCTTTGGAGTGGCAGATGCGGTTGGTGGTCCCCCATCTTTTAAGAAAGGGGACCAGAGGGTGTGTTCCAACTATGGGGGGGATCACACTCCTCAGCCTCCCTGGAAACGTCTATGCCAGGGTACTGAAGAGGAGGGTCAGAGCGATAGTCGAACCTCAGATTGAGGAAGAGAAGTGTGGATCAGCTCTTCACCCTTACTAGGGTGATGGAGGGGGCATGGGAGTTTGCCCAACCAGTCCACATGTGTTTTGTGTATCTGGAGAAGGCTTTGGACCGTGTTCCCAGGGGCACCCTGTCGGGGGTACTCAGGGAGTATGGGGTGGATGGCCCCTTACAAAGGGCCATTCAGTCTTTCTACTGGAGGAGTGAGAGTCTGGTCTGTGTTGTAAGTCGGACTTGTTCCCGGTGAGGGTCGGACTCGGCCAAGGCTTCCCTTTGTTACTGATTCTGTTCATAATCTTTATGGACAGAATTTTTAGGCACAGCCGAGTGGTGAGGGGGTCGGGTTTTGTGGAGGGAGGATGTCATCTCTGCTTTTTGCGGCTGATGTGGTCCTCTTAGCTCCATCAGGCCATGACCTCCAGCTGTTGCTGGGACAGTTTGCAGCTGAATGTGAAGCGGCTGGGATGAGAATCAGTACCTCAAAGTCTGAGGCCATGGTCCTCAGTCGGAAAAAGAGTGGTTTGCCCACTTATGGTTGGGGAGGAGATCCTACCTCAGGTGGAGGAGTTTAAGTATTTTGGAGTCTATCTTCACAAGAAAGTGGTGTCCTTCACAGTGGGAGACCACAACCCGTTTTCATTAGGTAGGTGGACTACACAGCACTCTTCTTAGATTTATCACCTTGTATGTCGTAAAAATAACCTCATAGCTTTCTGTTGCTATTGTGGAACTAACTAAAAGGCCTCAATGTGAATGTTTGCTCATACTTGTCTTCTGTCAGTCATATTTATCATATGGATCTACAATTCTACAATTTTGTTTTGCAGACGCTTTTGTCCACAAATGATGTTCAACACAAGCAAGCAATCTCTTATCTTTATTCGACAAAATGATCAATGGGTGACACCTGCAATTTTCAACAATTCATTCTGACAAAAGGAAAAACAAAAATATGGACATATGGAAAAAAGAGTAAGTTCATGCCATGTGAGAACAATATGTGGAAGAATTCACTGACATTTTAGGTGTGTTCAATACATATATTAAAACAACATATATCCTTGCAGGTCTCTGTAGATGAGCACGTGTACAATAAAGTTAGGGGGAAGAACTCAGGTCCATCTTACAGGCTTCAATCAGTTCCACAATTTCAATAACAACTAAAAAAAACAGGTCCTGCTAGACTGAATCAATGAAATCAGAACTGTAGTTTCAGCTGCTTCAGGTGGCAGTATAGAGGACAACAGTCTCCTCCTCTCTCTCTGCTGCAGGCGTCCGACGTCTGATCATTTGTGGATGGAACATCAGCAGGGAAGAATTCATGTAATCAGAGCTGAAATTCTGTAAATCAGAAGATTTGACTCACCAACTGTAACCAACACCGTTAATGTTCAGAGGGTAAAGAAACAGAAACATCAATCATCATTTTGAACATATAAACCAACCTCTGCCTTTGGAGCCGAGGACACTGAAGATCTTTTTGTTGACTCTAGACATGAACAAGAAGAAACAAACTTGATTTTGAAAAAATTACAATGTTTTTCCTTCATCAGTTTGATCATTTAGACTCAATGTTCTGATCCAGTGCCTCTGGACCAGTTCTGATAGGAACGGAGGAGGTCGAGGTCGTACAGACCTATAAATATCTTGGGCTGTGGCTGGACAACAGGCTGGACTGGACGAGCAACACGAGGCAGCTATATAAGAAGGCTCAGAGCAGGATGTACTTCCTGAGGAGGCTGAGAGCCTTCAACATCTGCAGGAGGCTCCTGTGGATCTTCTATCAGTCTGTGGTCTTCAGCATCCTGTCCTACGCTGTGGTGTGCTGGGGAGGGAGTGTGACGAAGGCAGATCTCTCCAGGCTGGAGAAGCTGATCAGACGGGCCAGCTCAGTGGTTGGGATGAAGCTGGACCCTCTGGCAACAGTAGCAGAGAGGAGAACTCTGGACAAACTGCTGGACATCTTGGACAATGTCAACCACCCTCTGCACACTGTCACCACCAGCCAGAGAAGCCTGTTCAGCCAGAGGCTGCTCCTCCCCAAGTGCAGGACCAACAGACTGAAGAACTCCTAACTTAACCTGACTAACTTAACTCCTAACTTAAACTGTTAAACTCCTCACTGGAGGGGGGGAGGGCCAACAGAAGGACTGTAGGAGAGGGCTGAGCACCAATGACCTGCCCCGATAACAACCGGACACTCATGTGCAATATAAGAGACTGTATATTATTATTGTTGTTGTTATTATTATTATAACTTTTGTTATATTTTTATGATATTATATTATATCATCATCATCATTATTATAATTATTGTTATAATAACAATCAAGAACAATTAATATTATGATTATTCCTTTCACTATGCACATATACATGACCATCCAGGTACACACAGGCACACGCACATGTATATATACATATATATATATATATATATATATATATATATATATATATATATATATATATATATATATATGCATATATATATATATGCATATATATATATGCATATATATATATATATCGTCTTTGTTTTCTCTTCTTTGTTATTTTTTGCGAAGGTTTCATTAATAATCTATTCTATGGTAACAGTTCTGTGAATGAATGTTGAGGAGAGTGCAATTTCCCTGGCGGAACGTCCAAAAGGGATTAATAAAGTAGTCTGTCTGTCTGTCTGTCTGTCTGAATTGTCATAAAACTGCACGACAGGGCAACACAATCTAATCTGTGTTAATTTCCACAAAGCTTCCCTACTATATCCCGTACACTGAACATTTGTCATCAAATATATCATTGACAGTTGAGCCTACCAGAGTGTTGGCAGCTGTGTGTCTTCAACGTCGTATATGTCAGGACAACAACCAGGATGGTGGTGAATGTCAAAGCTCCACTCAAGAAATACACCAAGACTGGAGAGTTTCCTCCACCTGAAGATCCAAATATTACTGAATCTGATTTCTTCATGTGATCATTAATTATCCACCACTAATGAACAACTGAGGCAACATCTCTGACTCACATCCAAAGCCCAACGTGGTCCCGTTTCCAAACAGTATGGCTCCACATGCTGCCACAGCACAGTAGTAGGTCCCACGATGAGACCTGTGTCCTCTGTCACAGGTCCCACTTTGTACTGTACAGCTGAGAGTCAGAGAGCCTCCTGGCTGGATGAGCTCTGATGCTGATTGATGGACAGAAGCTTGGATGTTCAAGCTGGAATCTTTCACAGTAACAACAGTGCTGTCCAGGAATTCAAACTCATTAATATTAATGGCCATGCAGTAGTAAGTAGCTGAGTCTGAATATTGTGCATCTGAGATCTTCAAGTTAATTGTACCAGATTTAACTTCCAGTCCAAAGCGTTGATCGTCCTTGAAGTCACCAAGAAAAAAACCTTTGCTGTCAAATTTATCTAAGCGAGACACAATCTTTGGTTTCTCTCCCAGAGTTTGTTTGAACCAGTAAAACTTTAGTGCAACTGTCTCCTGCTCATAGAAACACTCCAAGGTAAACTCTTCACCCACGTTAACAGATAACAGCTGTAAAGTCGCTGATGGATCCTGAGCCTCAATCTGAGCTGAAGAGAAAACACAGACCAAGACAACTCATAGTTAACTTGACAGCATAGCAGACAAAATGTACCACAAAACACATGAAGGTGCAAAAACAAAAGGAAACAACACAATCACAACACATGCAGCTCACCTGTTCTCCCCAACAGCAGACATGTCAGACACACAGCAAACATGGAAGGTGTCATTTTGATGGAACCTCCGTCTTCTTTTGGCAGAATCTGAATTTGTTTTCTTTTTTAAGAAACATGCCTGTGTTTCATTGGCCAATCAGGAGAGAGTCATACTGACAACATGTTCAGCACCTCCTACAACCTTGTTCTGTGAGGATTTGCATGACGCTGATTTGGACAGAATGGTTCCATATGTGTATGTAGTCCTGAAAATGTGTCCACCTTTGTGTTTCTTCAGAATAAGGCTGTAAACTCTAAGAAAACTACTGAATTATTGGCTGTACAAAAGAGAAAGTCATCTTTACTTTAACATTGTTAAACACACTAAATAAAAGTTTATATACTTTAAAATCTCTCAATGTCATATGATACACAGGCCAATTATACCAATTTACATGTATTGTATTATTTTTAATGTCCATCAACATTTTCATTTATAAGTGACAAAAGAGGCTGATTATTGTTTTTATAGCAGTCAGAAAAAACAACATGAATATGGAAAATGTTTATGAAATACTTACAGGGAAAAATGCTCATTATCCATAATTTTAAGAGCCAGACAAGCAGATAAAGATCTGTTTTCTGGTGCATTACCAAGCTACAGACCCCCACCAGCTGTCAATGTCAGCTCAGAGGTGACTCATTCTGTGAAAGGAAAAAACAGGAAAAGCACTTCTGCTCAACAAGCTCAAAATTCTGGGTACTGTACATAACCAGTATCTATGGGTCCGGGCCCCCTCCTCTCTTGATTCATGTCTACAAAACATCTCCACAAGGCCCTCCCCCAACAGGGGCCCTGCTTATAGAGTCCCACTAAGATAGCCATGCTCATCTACATCAAGAACCTATCAACTTGAGTACAGGTTTTCCCCTTGGGCAGTGCAGAATGACCAGTATTCTGGAGAACGTGTATTTACTATCAGTTCTACAGTAATATATAGTTTTCTCACCACAAACATTTTATGTGAGTAATTGAGAGCATTAGAGGTGGAGTTGCAGTGGTGACATCCTTCTTGTCACCTAAAAACTAGTGCTGTCAGTTGATTAAAAAAATTAATCGAATTAATCGCATTTTTATGTCATATCTGCTAAAGGTCTGCTGATAAAGAATCTCTTACATGGTGTATGCCAGCTCCGGACAGTTAAAATGTTTTGAGTGTGGAGATGTGGGACAAACGCTTTGCGTACCCACAGAAGCAGCAGGATGCGGGTTCTTCCGTTGATGTGGCAATCAGCTCCGCTCGCGCCAGCATGTCCAGTGACACTGCTGGCGTAAATACGGCTGGCATCTCTGCGAGGCGGCAGCTGAACCCGGTGCCATTCACGATGAGCCCGTTACAGGCAAGACAGTGAGTGCTCATGACACTGAGGAGCAAGAGATTTCTGTAGCTGCAGAGAGCCTGGACAGCTCTCATTATACAAATAAAATTGCCTTGCCTTACCTTCCCAAGTTCCATGGGCCAAAAAGGCCTGATAGGACTCCTTCTCCAGCTTGACTGCCAGTGTCCACCAACGGGTTCTGGGATTACCACCACAACAGGCACCGACCACCTTACTGCCACAGCTTTGATCGGCCACCTTGACTTTGGCCCACTTGGACTTAGTGTCTGCTGCTTCCCTTGGAAAATAGTAGAAACTCTCCTGGAGGTAAGAGTTGAAACTCCTGTGATGGGAGACTCTGTCACACATTCCCAGCAGGCCATCACAATGTGTTTGGGCCTGCCAGGTCCCCACCAGGTGGTCATCGCTTGACAGCCCGCCCCTCTCTTCACCAAAGTGTCCAAGACATATGACCACAAGTCCCATAACACGACCACAAAGTCGATCACTAAACTTTGGCCCAGGGTGTCCTGGTGCTAAGTGCACATGTGGACACCCTTATGCCTGAACATGGTGCTCATTATGGACAATCTGCGACAAGCACATAAATGCAATAACAAAGCACTGCTTGGGTTAAGATCAGGGGGGCCAATCATCCCGATCACGCCACTCCAGGTCTCACTGTCATCTCCAACATTAGCGTTTTAGTCCCCCTGCAGAACAAGGCACTCTG
The DNA here is from genome assembly GCF_037954235.1 of Aulostomus chinensis. Classification (NCBI taxonomy): domain Eukaryota; kingdom Metazoa; phylum Chordata; class Actinopteri; order Syngnathiformes; family Aulostomidae; genus Aulostomus; species Aulostomus chinensis. The sequence continues at coordinate 2,004,876 of NC_141343.1, read as the reverse complement.
CAGTACTTCCTCCAGGGAAGGTACTCTGCACTGCGGTTTGGCACATAAGCGCAAACAACAGTCAGGACCCATCCCCCCACTAAAAGGTGGGGACCATCTTCTCGTTCACCACATGAAACCCCAATGTGCAGGCACTGAGCCGAGGAGCAACAAGTATGCCACCCCTGCCCATTGCCTCTCACTGATGGCAATGCCAAAGTGGAAGAGAAACCAACCCCTATCAAGAGGACTGGTTTCAGAGCCCTTGCTGTGGGTTGAGGTGAGTCCGACCATATAATTTCTCAACCTCATGCACCAGCTCAGGCTCCTTCCCCACTAGAGAGGTGACATTCCACATGTCTAGAGCTAGCTTCTGCAGCCGAGGATCAGACCGTCAAGGTCTCTGCTCTCGACTGCCACCCATCCCACACAGCACCCAACCCCTTTGGCCCCTCCCACTGGTGGTGAGCCCATTGGAGGAGGGACCCATGTTTCCTCTTTGGGTTGTGCCCTGCTGAGCCCTATGGATGCAGGTCTGGTTACCAGGTGGTCGCCACCAAGCCCTGCCCCCAGGCCTGGCTCCAGAGGGGGTCTCCGATGACCAGCATCCAAGAAAACTAAGTTGAACTTTATTGATCATTAATTGGGGTCTTCTGAGCTACTCTTTGTCTGATTCCTTCCCTAGGACCCCTTTGTCTTGGGTGACCTTACCAGGGGCATAAAAGCCCAAAAACGTAGCTCCAAGAATTATTGGGACACACAGCTCCTCCACCGCGATAAGGTGGTAGCTCAAGGAGACGGGCAAATAAAGCTTTTTGGGTAAAGTAACTGCCACTGTGCTTTGAGTAACTACCTCACTGTAAATGCTAATACTGGTTCCGTTTCCAAAAAACATGTCTCCACATGAGGCCACAACACAGTAGTAGTTTTCCAGCATCATTGGAGCGAATGTTCCTCATGAAAAGGGTGTACACACAGGTAAGTTCTCCAGAGGTGGACTCATTCGTCTGGTAGGTGGCAGCTTTATTCCCAGACCAGTCAATCATTTCTTGTGTTTTACAACTACACAACATTTAACTTCCAGTCTAAAACGTTGATCGTCCTTGAATTCACCTTGAAAAGAGCCGTCACTGTCATATTTAAATAATTGTGACACAATCTTTGGTTTCTCTCCCAGAGTTTGTTTGAACCAGTAAAACTTTACTGCAACTGTCTCCTGCTCATAGAAACACTCCAAGGTAAACTCTTCACCCACGTTAACAGATAACAGCTGTAAAATCGCTGATGGAGCCTGAGCCTCAATCTGAGCTGAAGAGAAAACACAGACCAGACAACTCATAGTTAACTTGACAGCATAGCAGACAAAATGTACCACAAAACACATGAAGCTGCAAAGACAAAAGGAAACAACACAATCACAACACATGCAGCTCACCTGTTCTCCCCAACAGCAGACATGTCAGACACACAGCAAACATGGAAGGTGTCATTTTGATGGAACCTCCGTCTTCTTTGGAGAGAAACTGAATTTGTTGTCTTCTTTTCAGAAACATGCCTGTGTTTGACGGACCAATCGGGAGAGAGTAATATCAATCACATGACCATTTCCTCCTGCATTGTTGTTGTATGAGCCCTCCGGGGCGAAGACCCTATTGTATTTGCTCGACACACTCGCCATTTCAAAGCTTAATTTGACCCCCTAAACACGCTCAAAATCTCAACAAATTTGGTGCACAAATCGGCTGCAGCGAAAAAAATTTGATATTTAACAAAAACAGCGCTCTACTCAATAGCGCCACCTACATACTAACAAAAATCCGCCACGGCCTGCAGGAATGTCCTACAGACATCGGACCAACATCATTTTATTCGTCTCATCAAGACGGACAAATCATACACTCACACCCCTGACCTAACTCCAACAGGACGTCCACAATTTTCTACACAAATGTCAAGGCCCAGGGATTTGCCAAATACACCGTTGGAATCGTGGCGTTTGCCACCCGGCAGCGGGCACAAAGAGGCTCAGGCCCTAACAACGCTGCTTGCAGCTTTAATTATTATGTGTTCTCACCGTTCCTTGGACACATCCAAATGAAGCTTGTAACGATCTGGTCAAAGCCTCGGTGCAGCAGCAAGACGACCAGGAAAGCAAACACATCCTGAAGAGTGTTTGAGGCACAGAAACCAGGTTTCTCTGCTGAAGCGAGCATTGAGCCCCTCGACTGCAGCAGCAGGAAGCGTGTGGCAGTCTGTTGAGGCACACGGTATAAAAGCTCATACACAAGCAATGATGGGAATTTTTTCGCTGCAGCCGATTTGTGCACCAAATTTGTTGAGATTTTGAGCGTGTTTAGGGGGTCAAATTAAGCTTTGAAATGGCGAGTGTGTCGAGCAAATACAATAGGGTCTTCGCCCCGGAGGGCTCATACAACAACAATGCAGGAGGAAATGGTCATGTGATTGATATTACTCTCTCCTGATTGGTCCGTCAAACACAGGCATGTTTCTGAAAAGAGGACAACAAATTCAGATTCTCTCCAAAGAAGACGGAGGTTCCATCAAAATGACACCTTCCATGTTTGCTGTGTGTCTGATATGTCTGCTGCTGGGGAGAACAGGTGAGCTGCATGTGTTGTGATTGTGTTGTTTCCTTTTGTCTTTGCAGCTTCATGTGTTTTGTGGTACATTTTGTCTGCTATGCTGTCAAGTTAACTATGTGTTGTCTGGTCTGTGTTTTCTCTTCAGCTCAGATTGAGGCTCAGGATCCATCAGCGACTTTACAGCTGTTATCTGTTAACGTGGGTGAAGAGTTTACCTTGGAGTGTTTCTATGAGAATAAAACAGTCGGATTCATGTTTTACTGGTATAAACAAACTCTGGGAGAGAAACCAAAGATTGTGTCACAATTATTTACATATGGCAGTGACGGCTCTTTTCAAGGTGAATTCAAGGACGATCAACGTTTTAGACTGGAAGTTAAATCTGGTAGAAATAACTTGAAGATCTCAGATGCACAATATTCAGACTCAGCTACTTACTACTGCATGAGTGGCTATTTAGATGTGTTGGAATTCCTGAACAGCACTGTTGTTACTGTGAAAGATTCCAGCTTGAACATCCAAGCTTCTGTCCATCAATCAGCATCAGAGCTCATCCAGCCAGGAGGCTCTCTGACTCTCAACTGTACAGTACAAAGTGGGACCTGTGACAGAGAACACAGTGTTTACTGGTTCAAGAACTCAGGAGAAGCTCATCCAGGAATCCTTTACAGCCATGGAGCCAGGAATGATCAGTGTGAGAGGAAACCCCACACACAAACACACACTTGTGTCTACAACTTACCAATGAAGAGTCTGGATTCCTCTCATCGTGGGACCAGCTACTGTGCTGTGGCAGCATGTGGAGCCATACTGTTTGGAAACAGGACCACGTTGGACTTTGGATGTGAGTCAGAGATGTTGCCTCAGTTGTTCATTAGTGGTGGATAATTAATGATCACATGAAGAAATCAGATTCAGTAATATTTGGATCTTCAGGTGGAGGAAACTCTCCAGTCTTGGTGTATTTCTTGAGTGGAGCTTTGACATTCACCACCATCCTGGTTGTTGTCCTGACATATACGACGTTGAAGACACACAGCTGCCAACACTCTGGTAGGCTCAACTGTCAATGATATATTTGATGACAAATGTTCAGTGTACGGGATATAGTAGGGAAGCTTCGTGGAAATTAACACAGATTCAGACTCTAAGAGGCTCAATTATTTATTGAAGAACATGCACTTTTATTGACCAGTGGATACAGTGTGGGTTTTTTTTTTTTTTTGTGAGATTTTGATTTAAATGAGGCTGCACGGTGGTGCATTGGACAGCGCTGTTGCCTCACAGCAAGAAGGTTCCGGGTTCGAGTCCCGGCTCGGGCACGGGATCTTTCTGTGTGGAGTCTCCATGTTCTCCCTGTGCCTGCGTGGATTCTCTCTGGTACTCCGGCTTCTCTCCCCGACCCCCCCCCCCCCCCCACCCGCGACCCTTAACAGGAATAAGCAGAAGAAAATGGATGGATTGAATCAAATGCATTTTAGTTGCAATGTGCAACAAATTTCTCGTCAAATAATCAAGAAAAAGTTCATTCAGACTTCCAAGATTTAATTCGTCACAAAATAAAAGTACTGATTTCTGAATGCCTCGTCCTGTAGTTTAAGATAAATCAGTCATATTGATCAAATGAAATGAAAATGCATTTAAAAATATTGGGTCCTTCTTTTCATGACAGACTCAACAAGAAGATCTTCAGTTGTCTCCTCTCCAAATGCAGAGGTAGGTTCACTTGTTCAAAGTGATGATTATTGTCACAGTCACATATTTTTACGTTTGCTCTTTGTGACGTGTGTCTGTCTCAGTCATGATACGTTCACTCGTTTGCTAGTTAAGTGGTTTTTGTTTTATTTTACCAGGGTAACCAAGAGGCAGAGAACCTCCATTATGCTGCTTTATCAGATTACAAGCTCAGCAGATCAAGAAGACTGGGGGAGGACACCTCAGATGAATGTGTGTACTCCAGTGTCAGGCAGTAGATCAGCCTTGACTTCAGTTCTGTGTTTCATTTGGACTTTGTGTGTGTGAGAGGAAGTTGTGTCATTCACCTGTATGATCTGACAAGAACAATTGAACTGAGTCTTTCCTGCCCAGCAGCTCTTTCATGTGTCTTATTTCTACTCTCACCAGGCTTGTAGTGTACACGGAACAACCACACTGTTGTTGTGGCTCTGTAAAGTGGAGACAAAGCTGACTTTGTAATGATTGACAGGTGATGCTGCAGCAGGCCTTGACTGGTGTAAGCAACTCATTTCTGCCTTTTATAAACCACTGCATGAGGAGCTTCAGGACACATTGGTGAACTCAACAGGAAATCTTTAAGTGTGACCTGAGAGTATAACAATAGAACCGTCAGAGGCGTTGTCGTGAAGCAACTGGAACAAACACACAAGAAGAGGCATTGCAAACAAAACCACAGAGACATCCTGTGGAGGAGTGAGGGCCGGGCTGGAGAGGAGAGCCAGAAAACAGCGTGATGTGAAACTTTGACCAGAGAAGAAACTCAGTAGTTTTACTTTCTACTTTTGAGTCAGTTGAGTGACAGAAAGAGAGCAATGACACCTGGAAGTAAATGAAGAGAACACCCACGCCTCACATCATGTTAACAATCTCAGTGATAACCAGTTAGATGCAAAGATATGCCGATGACGCCATAATTTATTGTTCATCATCGCCAATCGATGGATGAATTTCGCAGCTGTTTGTAGTTTTTGAAATAGTCCAACGTAATCTCCTCACCTCTCCCTAAAGTTAGTTTTAAATGATCAGAAAAGATTTTTTTCCAAGAAACATAAGTGTGGATCCTCTCCTCCATCCCTTTATCCTCTGCAGGGGACACCAATAGAATTGGTCTCCTCGTTTAAGTACTTAGGCCTCGTGTTGGATGAGGATTTATCATTTAAATTTCACGTTCCTCAACTACTGGCTACGTAGAAAAAATAGGGTTTTATTTTAGGAATAGTGCTTGTTATTCAAAGTCAGCAAAGAAAAAGCAGGTGGAGGCCACTTTTTTTTTTTAACCTGTACTGGACAATGGTGATGTCTTTGACAGCCATACCACCAAGGCTCGTCTGCAGTCCCTAGACTCTGTTTATCACTCTACCCTTAGATTTATAACCCATGCAACTCACTCATCACTGCCCGCTGTATTAAGTGGTTTGTTGGCCCTCACTTCATGCAAGAAGACACAAGCATAAATGCTTGTGAGCAAGGCTGAAGTTGGCTACTTTCCATGGTATATAATTAGTCTTTTAACAGTCACTTGCCAGGAGTAGGTATATTTTCTGAGATGTTCCAACATTAAATTTAGAATTTGGAAAAACTAGTTTCAGTTACAGTGGGCCAGTTCTCTGGAATGATCTTCAGAAATCACTCAAAAGTCACAGCTTTCGTTTCAGTTACCAAGTTCCAATCATATCTCAAACGTACGTTTCAAACTGTCTGCTCCTGCTTGTAATTCTTGTTTCTTTTTGATGGATATATTCATGACCCTGACTGTCCCCATTATGTTATATTCGTATTTTGTCTTTCCTAACTCTGTTAATTGTGTGCCGCTACCTTGGCAGGGCTCACTTGCACAAGAGATGCCTTATCTCAAAGTGATTTTTGTCACGATCCCTGTCTCGTGTTTCCTGTTTTATTTTGTAGTCATGTCCTGTCTTCCTGACCTCCCTCTTGTGATTACCTCATGTGTCTCACCTGGGTGATTGCACCACCTGTGTCTCGTTTCCCCTCTTGTATTTAACCTGTGTGTCCTTAGTTCCTTGTTGGGTCATTGTCGTCATTTGCTGTTGTCACAGTCACAGTCACAGTCACAGTCACAGTCACAGTCACAGTCACAGTCACAGTCTCGTCTCGTCTCGTCTCGTCAAGCCGTCGGCCTCACGCCACATCTCAAGCCGTCGGCCTCACTCCTTGCCTCAAGCCTCTTTTTGCACCATCCCTACTGTCTGCACTTGGGTCTCACCATCCCACAACCCCTGAATGTGACAGATTTTATCCCTGGTTTGAGGTGAAATGAAAAAATAAACCCCTAAAAGAGGGAGTGCAATGTGAAAATTTCAGTTTTTGTTCAAGTTATTGGTGAAGAGTTGGTGAGATTGACCTGAAATGATGCTTGAACTGAAGGAAGTAACACACTTTCCATATGGGTTGACCACAACACCACCTCTAGACACATCCTTCACACACACTTGTCATGTCTTTGAATACGTGAATACAAACTCAGGGCTCAGACTTCATGGTCATTGTAATCAACAGGTAAAGTACATTTAAACTGACGTACAGGCAATAAAGAGTAAGTTCATACCTTGTTCGAACAAACACATTGTTTTTAGATGTGTGAAATGTGAACGACACAGTGACAAACAAAATGTATTATTTTATTCACTTCTGATTTAGATTCATTCAGGCAACAAATCACATTCAAACAAAGTTCATTGTTTGCTGCATCATTCACACAAAAAAAATTCAGTTGGTTCATCCAAAGGATTCACTCTTTTTGAAAAAATGGTTTGTGAACGTCTCAACTCTAGGACCTTGTTGGCAGCATCAGTGTCCTTTCTGGCTCCTCCCCCTCCACCAAACACTCCTTCAAATTGAGATCCAAGTCAAATCAACAATAAAGTAAAACTACTTTGTCTCTGACAGAGACTAAAACACAGGCAAGAAAATGAAGACGTTCCATTAATATACAGCAGTAACACATGAGGGAGCCCTGCAGTACCTGCTCTGACCAGCAGGAGCATCCCCCAGAAAGCTGTGACCATGAGCTGCTGCTTTGCTGAACATCATAGCTTTGGTCCAACCAGCAGAAAAGTCCACACATTTATGAACAACTTGAATCCTTGCAGGTCTCTGTAGATGAGCACGTGTACAATAAAGTTAGGGGGAAGAACTCAGGTCCATCTTACAGGCTTCAATCAGTTCCACAATTTCAATAACAACTAAAAAAAACAGGTCCTGCTAGACTGAATCAATGAAATCAGAACTGTAGTTTCAGCTGCTTCAGGTGGCAGTATAGAGGACAACAGTCTCCTCCTCTCTCTCTGCTGCAGGTGTCCGACGTCTGATCATTTGTGGATGGAACATCAGCAGGGAAGAATTCATGTAATCAGAGCTGAAATTCTGTAAATCAGAAGATTTGACTCACCAACTGTAACCAACACCGTTATTGTTCAGAGGGTAAAGAAACAGAAACATCAATCATCATTTTGAACATATAAACCAACCTCTGCCTTTGGAGCCGAGGACACTGAAGATCTTTTTGTTGACTCTAGACATGAACAAGAAGAAACAAACTTGATTTTGAAAAAATTACAATGTTTTTCCTTCATCAGTTTGATCATTTAGACTCAGTGTTCTGATCCAGTGCCTCTGGACCAGTTCTGATAGGAACGGAGGAGGTTGAGGTCGTACAGACCTATAAATATCTTGGGCTGTGGCTGGACAACGGGCTGGACTGGACGAGCAACACGAGGCAGCTATATAAGAAGGCTCAGAGCAGGATGTACTTCCTGAGGAGGCTGAGAGCCTTCAACATCTGCAGGAGGCTCCTGTGGATCTTCTATCAGTGTGTGGTCTTCAGCGTCCTGTCCTACGCTGTGGTGTGCTGGGGAGGGAGTGTGACGAAGGCAGATCTCTCCAGGCTGGAGAAGCTGATCAGGCGGGCCAGCTCAGTGGTTGGGATGAAGCTGGACCCTCTGGCAACAGTAGCAGAGAGGAGAACTCTGGACAAACTGCTGGACATCTTGGACAATGTCAGCCACCCTCTGCACACTGTCACCACCAGCCAGAGAAGCCTGTTCAGCCAGAGGCTGCTCCTCCCCAAGTGCAGGACCAACAGACTGAAGAACTCCTAACTTAACCTGACTAACTTAACTCCTAACTTAAACTGTTAAACTCCTCACTGGAGGGGGGGAGGGCCAACAGAAGGACTGTAGGAGAGGGCTGAGCACCAATGACCTGCCCCGATAACAACCGGACACTCATGTGCAATATAAGAGACTGTATATTATTATTGTTGTTGTTATTATTATTATTATTAAAACTATTGTTATATTTTTTATTATATTATATCATCATCATTATTATAATATAATATAATAATGATGATGATATTATATTATATCATCATCATTATTATTATAATATAATAATGATGATGATATTATATTATATCATCATCATTATTATTATAATATAATATAATAATGATGATGATATTATATTATATCATCATTATCATTATTATAATTATTGTTATAATAACAATCAAGAACGATTCATATTATGATTATTCCTGTCACTATGCACATATACATGACCATCCAGGTACACACAAGCACACGCACATGTATATATACATATATATATATATATGTATATATATATATATATGTATATATATATATATATATATATATCGTCTTTGTTTTCTCTTCTTTGTTATTTTTCGCGAAGGTTTCATTAATAATCTATTCTATGGTAACAGTTCTGTGAACGAATGTTGAGGAGAGTGCAATTTCCCTGGCGGAACGTCCAAAAGGGATTAATAAAGTAGTCTGTCTGTCTGTCTGTCTGTCTGAATTGTCATAAAACTGCACGAGAGGGCAACACAATCTAATCTGTGTTAATTTCCACATAGCTTCCCTACTGTATCCCGTACACTGAACATTTGTCATCAAATATATCATTGACAGTTGAGCCTACCAGAGTGTTGGCAGCTGTGTGTCTTCAACGTCGTATATGTCAGGACAACAACCAGGATGGTGGTGAATGTCAAAGCTCCACTCAAGAAATACACCAAGACTGGAGAGTTTCCTCCACCTGAAGATCCAAATATTACTGAATCTGATTTCTTCATGTGATCATTAATTATCCACCACTAATGAACAACTGAGGCAACATCTCTGACTCACATCCAAAGTCCAACGTGGTCCCGTTTCCAAACAGTATGGCTCCACATGCTGCCACAGCACAGTAGTAGGTCCCACGATGAGAGGAATCCAGACTCTTCATTGGTAAGTTGTAGACACAGGTGTGTGTTTGTGTGTGGGGTTTCCTCTCACACCGATCATTCCTGGCTCCATGGCTGTAAAGGATTCTTGGATGAGCTTCTCCTGAGTTCTTGAACCAGTAAACACTGTGTCCTCTGTCACAGGTCCCACTTTGTACTGTACAGTTGAGAGTCAGAGAGCCTCCTGGCTGGATGAGCTCTGATGCTGATTGATGGACAGAAGCTTGGATGTTCAAGCTGGAATCTTTCACAGTAACAACAGTGCTGTCCAGGAATTCAAACACATCTAAATAGCCACTCACACAGTAGTAAGTAGCTGAGTCTGAATATTGTGCATCTGAGATCTTCAAGTTATTTCTACCAGATTTAACTTCCAGTCTAAAACGTTGATCGTCCTTGAATTCACCTTGAAAAGAGCCGTCACTGTCATATTTAAATAATTGTGACACAATCTTTGGTTTCTCTCCCAGAGTTTGTTTGAACCAGTAAAACTTTACTGCAACTGTCTCCTGCTCTGATAATGTCAGCATTTCCACCTGCTTTGCCACAGATGTAAAGGCTACAAATACACAGAATCAGACATTTAAACAATTGTGTTTCTCTTTTTTTCTGACAAGTTTAAAAATTTGAAAGAATTTGTTTTCATTTTTTTAGAAAATACTTTCTGCAGGGCAGAGATGCTCCCCTTCTCCTTGGTATTTTGCCTATGAAGGCTCTAAAGGAGTGTGAATCAACTGTTGACAGCGGCAGCTTGTTTTCATCAACATAACGGACAATCAGTTCCTTAAGTTCTGTCTTGTGTTTGTTTCTTGTCAAGTTTTTGTGGAGCAGGGCAGAAAAATCCAGCTTTGGCTGCTTGGATGGCGTGGCTCCATGTCCTTCTTTGTTAGCGGAGGTCACTTTAACAGCACCTGCTTGCCATCACCATTAACGATGTCGACAGTGTTTCTGGCAACTAGTGTAGTAGAAGCGTGTGCTGTCGAGAGGCGCTTCATTAAATTGGAGTTGCTTACATTGGACACTGACAGTCTCTTTGTTTTCACTCTGGGACAACACAACATGCACTCAATGAGTCGCTTCAGTACCGCGTAGTAACGACGTGTTGGTAATGGTAACGGCGTTGTAACGATAGTCAAAGGAATTAGTTAGATTACCTGTTACTAAAAAAAGTAACGCCATGATCAACGCCTTTTATTTTAACGCCGTTATTCCCATCATTGCTTGTGTATGAGCTTTTATACCGTGTGCCTCAACAGACTGCCACACGCTTCCTGCTGCTGCAGTCGAGGGGCTCAATGCTCGCTTCAGCAGAGAAACCTGGTTTCTGTGCCTCAAACACTCTTCAGGATGTGTTTGCTTTCCTGGTCGTCTTGCTGCTGCACCGAGGCTTTGACCAGATCGTTACAAGCTTCATTTGGATGTGTCCAAGGAACGGTGAGAACACATAATAATTAAAGCTGCAAGCAGCGTTGTTAGGGCCTGAGCCTCTTTGTGCCCGCTGCCGGGTGGCAAACGCCACGATTCCAACGGTGTATTTGGCAAATCCCTGGGCCTTGACATTTGTGTAGAAAATTGTGGACGTCCTGTTGGAGTTAGGTCAGGGGTGTGAGTGTATGATTTGTCCGTCTTGATGAGACGAATAAAATGATGTTGGTCCGATGTCTGTAGGACATTCCTGCAGGCCGTGGCGGATTTTTGTTAGTATGTAGGTGGCGCTATTGAGTAGAGCGCTGTTTTTGTTAAATATCAAATTTTTTTCGCTGCAGCAGATTTGTGCACCAAATTTGTTGAGTTTTTGAACGTGTTTAGGGGGTCAAACTAAGCTTTGAAATGGCGAGTGTGTCGAGCAAATACAATAGGGTCTTCGCCCCGGAGGGCTCATACAACAACAATGCAGGAGGAAATGGTCATGTGATTGATATTACTCTCTCCTGATTGGTCCGTCAAACACAGGAATGTTTCTGAAAAGAAGACAACAAATTCAGTTTCTCTCCAAAGAAGACGGAGGTTCCATCAAAATGACACCTTCCATGTTTGCTGTGTGTCTGACATGTCTGCTGCTGGGGAGAACAGGTGAGCTGCATGTGTTGTGATTGTGTTGTTTCCTTTTGTCTTTGCAGCTTCATGTGTTTTGTGGTACATTTTGTCTGCTATGCTGTCAAGTTAACTATGTGTTGTCTGGTCTGTGTTTTCTCTTCAGCTCAGATTGAGGCTCAGGATCCATCAGCGACTTTACAGCTGTGATCTGTTAACGTGGGTGAAGAGTTTACCTTGGAGTGTTTCTATGAGCATAAAACAGTCGGATTAATGTTTTACTGGTATAAACAAACTCTGGGAGAGAAACCAAAGATTGTGTCTCGCTTGGATAAACATGACAGAAAAGCTTCTTTTCAAGGTGAATTCAAGGACAATCAACGCTTTGGACTGGAAGTTAAAGCCGATGGATATAACTTCAAGATCTCAGATATATTCAGACTCAGCTACTTACTACTGCATGAGTGGCTATTTTAATGTGTTTGAATTCCTGGACAGCACTGTTGTTACTGTGAAAGATTCCAGCTTGAACATCCAAGCTTCTGTCCATCAATCAGCATCAGAGCTCATCCAGCCAGGAGGCTCTCTGACTCTCAGCTGTACAGTACAAAGTGGGACCTGTGACAGAGGACACAGTGTTTACTGGTTCAAGAACTCAGGAGAAGCTCATCCAGGAATCCTTTACAGCCATGGAGCCAGGAATGATCAGTGTGAGAGGAAATCCCACACACAAACACACACCTGTATCTACAACTTACCAATGAAGAGTCTGGATTCCTCTCATCGTGGGACCTACTACTGTGCTGTGGCAGCATGTGGAGCCATACTGTTTGGAAACGGGACCACGTTGGACTTTGGATGTGAGTCAGAGATGTTGCCTCAGTTGTTCATTAGTGGTGGATAATTAATGATCACATGAAGAAATCAGATTCAGTAATATTTGGATCTTCAGGTGGAGGAAACTCTCCAGTCTTGGTGTATTTCTTGAGTGGAGCTTTGACATTCACCACCATCCTGGTTGTTGTCCTGACATATACGACGTTGAAGACACACAGCTGCCAACACTCTGGTAGGCTCAACTGTCAATGATATATTTGATGACAAATGTTCAGTGTGCGGGATATAGTAGGGAAGCTATGTGGAAATTTGCACAGATTAGATTGTACTGCAGTTTTATGAACAAGAACTTGATCAGTACGTTGAGCCCAAATGATCAAACTGATGAAGAAAAGTTAATTTTTTGAAATCTTGTTTCTTCTTTTTCATGACTAGAATTAATCAAAAGATCTTCAATGTCCTTGGCTACAAATGCAAAGGTTGGTTTATAATGTATTTTCATGTTCAAAATTATTGATGTTTCTTTAACCTCTGAACATTAACTGTGTTGGTTGCAGTTGGTGAGTCAAATCCTCTGATTTACAGAATTTCAGCTCTGATTACATGAATTCTTCCCTGCTGATGTTCCATCCACAAATGATCAGACGTCGGACGCCTGCAGCAGAGAGAGAGGAGGAGACTGTTGTCCTCTATACTGCCACCTGAAGCAGCTGAAACTACAGTTCTGATTTCATTGATTCAGTCTAGCAGGACCTGTTTTTTTTAGTTGTTATTGAAATTGTGGAACTGATTGAAGCCTGTAAGATGGACCTGAGTTCTTCCCCCTAACTTTATTGTACACGTGCTCATCTACAGAGACCTGCAAGGATATATGTTTTTTTAATATATGTATTGAACACACCTAAAATGTCAGTGAATTCTTCCACATATTGTTCTCACATGGCATGAACTTACTCTTTTTTCCATATGTCCATATTTTTGTTTTTCCTTTTGTCAGAATGAATTGTTGAAAATTGCAGGTGTCACCCATTGATCATTTTGTCGAATAAAGATCAGAGATTGCTTGCTTGTGTTGAACATCATTTTGGACAAAAGCGTCTGCAAAACAAAATTGTAGAATTGTAGATCCATATGATAAATATGACTGACAGAAGACAAGTATGAGCAAACATTCACATTGAGGCCTTTTAGTTAGTTCCACAATAGCAACAGAAAGCTATGAAGTTATTTTTACGACATACAAGGTGATAAATCTAAGAAGATTTCTGTGTAGTCCACCTACCTAATGAAAACGGGTTGTGGTCTCCCACTGTGAAGGACACCACTTTCTTGTGAAGGTAGACTCCAAAATACTTAAACTCCTCCACCTGAGGTAGGATCTCCTCCCCAACCATAAGTGGGCAAACCACTCTTTTTCCGACTGAGGACCATGGCCTCAGACTTTGAGGTACTGATTCTCATCCCAGCCGCTTCACATTCAGCTGCAAACTGTCCCAGCAACAGCTGGAGGTCATGGCCTGATGGAGCTAAGAGGACCACATCAGCCGCAAAAAGCAGAGATGACATCCTCCCTCCACAAAACCCGACCCCCTCACCACTCGGCTGTGCCTAAAAATTCTGTCCATAAAGATTATGAACAGAATCAGTAACAAAGGGAAGCCTTGGCCGAGTCCGACCCTCACCGGGAACAAGTCCGACTTACAACACAGACCAGACTCTCACTCCTCCAGTAGAAAGACTGAATGGCCCTTTGTAAGGGGCCATCCACCCCATACTCCCTGAGTACCCCCGACAGGGTGCCCCTGGGAACACGGTCCAAAGCCTTCTCCAGATACACAAAACACATGTGGACTGGTTGGGCAAACTCCCATGCCCCCTCCATCACCCTAGTAAGGGTGAAGAGCTGATCCACACTTCTCTTCCTCAATCTGAGGTTCGACTATCGCTCTGACCCTCCTCTTCAGTACCCTGGCATAGACGTTTCCAGGGAGGCTGAGGAGTGTGATCCCCCCCATAGTTGGAACACACCCTCTGGTCCCCTTTCTTAAAAGATGGGGGACCACCAACCGCATCTGCCACTCCAAAGGCACCATCCCCAATGTCCACACAATGTTGCAGAGATGTGTCAGCCAAGACAGCCCCACAACATCCAGAGCCTTCAGTACCCAGGGCAGATTTCATCCACCCCCCGCAGCTCTGCCACTGCGGAGTTCTTTAACTGCCTCAGCGACTTCTGCCCTGGAGATTGGACGACCCCACCCCACCCCCCAGCACTCCCCAAACTCTGTCGTGTTGGTGGGATTGAGGAGGTCCTCAAAGTATCCCTTCCACCACCCAATTATCTAATTATCTCCTCAGTTGACATCAGCAGCCTCCCGTCCCGACTGTAAAGTATGTGGGCAAGTTGCTGCCCCCCCCCCCCCCAAGGCGATGGACAGTTTGCCAGAACCTTTTTAGAGCCGACCGATAGTCATTCTTCATGGCCTCACCGAACTACACCCATGCCCGAGTTTTTGCCTTGGCGACTGCCATGACTGCACACCACTTGGCTTGCTGGTACCGGTCAGCTGCCTCTAGAAACCCACAGGCTGACCATGCCCTGCAAGCCTCCTTCTTCAGCTTGACGGCTCCCCTCACCTCTGGTGTCCTTATGCTCGAACATGGTGTTAGTTATGAACAAACTGTGAATTGCACAGAAGTCCAATAACTGCACACCACACGGGTTCAGGTCGGGCCTGCCGTTCCTCCCAGTCACACCCTTCCATGTCACGCTGTCATTGCCCACGTAAGCGTTGAAGTCCCCCAGTAGGACAATGGCGTCCACAGTCGGGGAACCATCCAGCACCATTCCCAGGGAGTCCAAAAATGGTGGGTACTCGGAACTGCTGTTCGGCGCATAAGCGCAGACAACTGTCAGGACCCGTTCCCCAACCCGAAGGCACACGGTGGCAACCCTTTCGTCCATCTGGGTGAACCCCAATGGCAGAGAGTCTGAGGGCAATCAAAAAGCCCACCCCAGTAACTCCAGCGAAAGAGAGTCCGACCCTCTCAAGAACTTGGGTTCCGGACCCAGAGCTATGTGTCGAGGTGAGGCCGACTATATCTAGCCAGTAACACTCAACCTCTTCCACCAGCTCCGGCTTCTTCCCCACCAGAGAGGTAACATTTTATGTCCCAAAAGCCAGCTTCCATGCCTGGGGATCAGACAGCCAAGGCCCCCACCGTGGACTGCTGCCCAAACCACATTGCACTGGACTCTCCTACGGGTGGTGGGACCACAGAAGGACGTGTCTATGTATCCGTTTCGGGCTGGGCCCAGCCGGACCCCATGAACAAAGGCCCAGCCACCAGGCACTCGCCATCAAGCCCCTTCCCCAGGCCTGGCTCCAGGGCGGGACCCCTCCGGGCTGGGTACACAAACGCATACATTTTACTTCCTTGAGGGGTCTGTTGAACCGTTCTTGGTCTGGCCCTTAGCCTAGGACCAGTCTGCCTTGGATGACCCTACCAGGGGCAAAATGTCCCAGACAGCATTACTCCTAGGGTCACTAGGAGACAAACTCCTCCACCACGATAAGGTGACAGTTCCAGGAGGAGTGGTTTCTTTCTCTCATCACAAACTGAATTATTTGGTCTGAATATTGTTTCCCTTGACTGCACGTCAGTCGGTGCCATTAGCACTTTCCACTCTCATGCTTCTCATCTTGATTGAGTTAAATTGAAATACAACTGCTGCCCCGCCTGCAAAAGCACAAATTCAAAATCAAATTTAGATTTTTTTTCTTGTTTTGACTTTGCTTCATCAATAATTTATTTTTTTCTTGCAGGAACTATGGCTCATCAGACATTTTCTGCAACATCCTGTGGTACATGATATAACGTAATGACAGAAAGCCAAATGTAAAATTGTTCACATCCAAAGTTGTTAAATTATGTTACCTAACAATGTGTCTTTCTACATGAACCATTGGTGATTTGTTATTCCCACTGCCAAAATGCAGATGTCCCTTATGCTTCTGTGAGTAAGTATTTTGCTGTCTAGTCTGCTGCAAGACAAAGAATTGGAAGGACTCACATGCAATATAAATTAAAACAAGATTAAAGTGTTTGCTGTATTCATTATCAAAAATATTGACATTACAATATAATTACATCTCTACTCACAATGCATATTTAGACAAAAAGTCAGAAAATCTGACTATCTGTATATATCATAAAGTACAAGCATGTAAGCCCACCTTGCACTTCTGAATCTAGCCAGCTCTTGCTGTGCATTTGTGTGGTTACGGTGGCGTGAAAAGCAGAGAACAAGTTTCCATTGGTGCAAACAGATAACACAGGAAGACTGGTACTAGCCTCCAGGCCACAAGATCTTCAACGAGCTCAGTCTCACGAAACTTTGTGCAGCAGGACATCAACCCAAAGCTCTGTACAACTTGGGCGATTCATCTTGCATTGTGCAAATAAATACTCTTGATTGTACTCAGTGGTCTCCTGCCTGTTTGTGGTTCCCAGCTCCAACCAGCAATGAACACGCTGGGCTAAGTTTGAGCGAGGTCCTGTGGTCTAGCCCAAAAAAAGAAAGCATCATGGATGTATGTATATATATATATATATATATATATATATAGATATATATAGATATATATTATATATATACACAATGGGGGAAATAAGTATTGAACGCATTCACTTTTTTGTCATTACATTTATTTCCAAAGATGCAATTCATGTGACATTTCTTCCAGACACTGGTATTAACTCAAATAATCCACACATGAAAAGAAATCACAACATTCAAATCCATAAATAATGATTATGTGGAATTATGTGCAATAACACAGGAAAAAAGTATTGAACACACCATGGGAAAGCTGTATAGTTTGGCAAGGAAAGGCACCATACCATCTCAAATCTGAAAGTAATTAGTCTTTGTACTTCCTATAAGTGCAAACCAACATCAGCTGGGTTAGTGCTAATTGATGGCCCTATAAACAGGTTGTTTTTTCACCAAGTAGTCAAACAAGACACATCTCATGATGGGCAAAAGCAAGGAGCTCTCTCAAGACCTTCGCAACCTGATTGTTGCTCAGCATCTGAATGGAACTGCTTACAGACTTATCTCAAAGCATCTGAGTATTCCAGTAAGCACCGTTGGGGCTTTTATCTGCAAGTGGAAGAAGCATCACCTTATCATCAACAGGCCACGCACAGGAGCTCCTCGCAAGATTTCTGATCAGGGGGTCAGAAAGATGGTCAGAAGAGTTCTCAAAGAGCCAAGGACCACCCGGAAAGCGCTCCAGAAAGACATGGAGGCAGCAGGTACAAGTGTTACAGAGAAAACTATAGGCAATGCACTCCACCGCCATGGCCTCTATGGACGCTCAGCCCGCAAGACTCCATTCCTCAAAAAAAAGGCATGTTGAAGCTTGTTTAAAGTTTGCTAAACAGCATCTGGATAAGCCTGTGGAATACTGGGAGAATGTTGTCTGGTCAGACGAGACCAAAATTGAACTTTTTGGCTGTCATATGTAGGGGCGTGAGTTTATGTAAGATATACTGGTCTCCAAGTAAACAGGGTATTGTTAGTACAAGGTCTTAAGTTCAGGTCATATGAGGACGGGAGGACTGAAAGTTCCAGTAAACCTGTACCCCAGTACCTTGCCAAACAGGATGCACCTTGCTGAAGAGAGGCACGTACACACACGAGTAATGACGTCAACAAAAGGTATAAAATGTGAATGCAAGTTGTAAGGAGGGTTCTGTCTATATGTAAGATGTGAGGTGGTTGATCAGTGCATTAAACCCGCAAGAGGCTGTAAGATGATCCGTCGTTGAGTCTCGTTTGTCATCTCAACTTGAATGAGAGATCCGAGGTCAACTCCAACACATACTACACACCATGTTTGGAGGAGAAATGGCACTGCACATCACCCAAATAACACTATACCAACAGTGAAGTTTGGTGGTGGAAACATCATGCCATGGGGTTGTTTCTCATCTTGTGGTACTGGCAGACTTCATATAATTGAAGGAGCAATGAATGGAAACATCTATCGGCAAATTCTTGAGATGAACCTGCTGCCATCCACCAGGATGATGAAGATGAGACGTGGCTGGACCTTTCAACAGGACAACGATCCGAAGCACATGGCAAAGTTGACTCTCGAATGGTTTAAAAATAAGAAAATCAATGTGTTAGAATGGCCCAGTCAATAACCTGACTTCAATCCGATTGAACATTTGTGGTAAGAACTAAAGAAAAAGGTTCACCGGAGGGCACCAAAGAATATTCAAGATTTAAAGACAATCTGTGCGGAGGAATGGGCAAAAATCACACCTGAGCAGTGTGGGCGATTAGTTAATACATACAAGAAGCGTCTGGAAGCTGTCATTGCAAACAAAGGCTTCTCCACAAAGTCTTAAACCAGTCTCAGGTAGTGTGTTCAATACTTTTTTCCTGTGTTATTGCACTAAATTCCACATAATCATTATTTATGGATTTGAATGTTGTGATTTCTTTTCATGTGTGGATTATTTGAGTTAATACCAGTGTCTGGCAGAAATGTCACATGAATTGCATCTTTGGAAATAAATGCAATGACAAAAAAGTTAATGCGTTCAATACTTATTTCCCCATTGTATGTATATATATATACAACCTCTGCACAGAGTTAAAAACAGCCTCATCGTTTTTCTGGAAGGACTGATTAGAGTTTTAAACCAGCCACCCTGGCTCTGTTTCATCTGGTTACCGTGCAGCACTAAGCAGTTTTATGGAGATTCTTTCATTTTGAATGTCTGCATCATCTCGTAATGATAAAACAGACCTGCCATGTACAGTTGATTATAATGATTCTTGACTGCAACAATTCACAACTATGTCCAGGTTCCATGTTACGGACCTTGTGTTTCAGGCCTTAACCTGGTTTAAAATCTCTGCGTCCAAACAAAGATGTAACCTTCAGCATAGGTGTGTGGCACTTAATGCCTGATTTTTTACCCTACAGCATATCCTGACATGTATGCTAACTGGTCCAAAACATTTTCTTCCACACATTTCCATGCTACCTCGTCCTCTGATCAATGACAATTAGTTCAAACTCAATGTCCAACATCCAGCAGGTTTGTATTGACTGCCACTACTGGTCCACCTTCCTCACAGCTTGAGATTGAGTTTCTTCTGCCACTGACTTGATGCTGACTGACTTGTAATGTAGTTGATGGTTCAGTGTCACCGTCAGATAAATGAAACTTTTCATCTGACATTGTCCTGAGTATGTGAGGGTTCTTATTATGAAACTGAGTTCATTTGCATTTTATCCACCCTGAACATTCAATTCTCTGTACACTTCCACATTCTGTTCTCACAATTCACCTTCAGTTTAAGTCAAGTCAAGTCAATTTTATTTATATAGCGCCAAATCACAACAAAAGTTATGTCATGACACGTTACAGGTAGAGCAGGTCCAGTACCACACTCCTTCAATGAATTTACACCCAACAATTCTCTGCAATTCCTGTTCACATTTGTGATGATTCCTTTGTGACCTATGGGGTGGAAAAGATAAAGCTGAGCTGCATGCCTTTAACGAGGCCCCAACCCACAACTACAACGTCCACCACCACCACAGCACCTCCTGTGTATAACAAATTTGGTGTTGTCTTGAGACTTCATAGTCTCAACGTTTGGTGCTTTTAACTTTGTTAAATGCAAGTTCACGCTCTCATTTATACAAAAGATGATTCAGTAGTTTTGTTGTACGCTGTGACCTGAGTTTGATGACAACACACGGATGTTGACACATTTTCAACACATTCTTGGAACCATTTTGGCAAATTCAGCTTTATGCTTGTCCTCTCATACACCAAAGACAACAATGTAGGAGGAACTGGTCATGTGATCAATGTTAGTCTCTCCTGATTGGCAAATCAAACACAGGCATGTTCCTTAAAAGAAGAGACAGTTTCTCTCCAAAGAAGACGGAGGTTCCATCAAAATGACACCTTCCATGTTTGCTGTGTGTCTGATATGTCTGCTGCTGGGAAGAACAGGTGAGCTGCATGTGTTTTGATTGTGTGGTTTCCTTTTGTTTTTGCAGCTTCATGTGTTTTGTGGTACATTTTGTCTGCTATGCTGTCAAGTTAACTATGTGTTGTCTGGTCTGTGTTTTCTCTTCAGCTCAGATTGAGGCTCAGGATCCATCAGCGACTTTACAGCTGTTATCTGTTAACGTGGGTGAAGAGTTTACCTTGGAGTGTTTCTATGAGAATAAAACAGTCGGATTAATGTTTTACTGGTATAAACAAACTCTGGGAGAGAAACCAAAGATTGTGTCACAATTATTTACATATGACAGTGACGGCTCTTTTCAAGGTGAATTCAAGGACGATCAACGTTTTCGACTGGAAGTTAAATCTGGTAGAAATAACTTGAAGATCTCAGATGCACAATATTCAGACTCAGCTACTTACTACTGCATGAGTGGCTATTTAGATGTGTTGGAATTCCTGAACAGCACTGTTGTTACTGTGAAAGATTCCAGCTTGAACATCCAAGCTTCTGTCCATCAATCAGCATCAGAGCTCATCCAGCCAGGAGGCTCTCTGACTCTCAACTGTACAGTACAAAGTGGGACCTGTGACAGAGGACACAGTGTTTACTGGTTCAAGAACTCAGGAGAAGCTCATCCAGGAATCCTTTACAGCCATGGAGCCAGGAATGATCAGTGTGAGAGGAAACCCCACACACAAACACACACCTGTGTCTACAACTTACCAATGAAGAGTCTGGATTCCTCTCATCGTGGGACCTACTACTGTGCTGTGGCAGCATGTGGAGCCATACTGTTTGGAAACGGGACCACGTTGGACTTTGGATGTGAGTCAGAGATGTTGCCTCAGTTGTTCATTAGTGGTGGATAATTAATGATCACATGAAGAAATCAGATTCAGTAATATTTGGATCTTCAGGTGGAGGAAACTCTCCAGTCTTGGTGTATTTCTTGAGTGGAGCTTTGACATTCACCACCATCCTGGTTGTTGTCCTGACATATACGACGTTGAAGACACACAGCTGCCAACACTCTGGTAGGCTCAACTGTCAATGATATATTTGATGACAAATGTTCAGTGTACGGGATATAGTAGGGAAGCTTCGTGGAAATTTGCACAGATTAGATTGTGTTGCCCTCTCGTGCAGTTTTATGACAATTCAGACAGACAGAAAGACAGACAGAGTACTTTATTAATCCCTTTTGGACGTTCCGCCAGGGAAATTGCACTCTCCTCAACATTCATTCACAGAACTGTTACCATAGAATAGATTATTAATGAAACCTTCGCGAAAAATAACAAAGAAGAGAAAACAAAGACGATATATATATATATATATATATGCATATATATATATATATGCATATATATGCATATATATATATGCATATATATGCATATATATATGCATATATATGCATATATATATATATGCATATATATATATATGCATATATATGCATATATATATATATATGCATATATATATATGCATATATATATGCATATATATATATATATGCATATATATATATGCATATATATATTTATATATATATATGCATATATATATATGCATATATATATATGCATATATATATATGCATATATATATTTATATATATATATGCATATATATATATGCATATATATATTTATATATATATATGCATATATATATATGCATATATATATGCATATATATATATATGCATATATATATATATGCATATGCATATATATATGCATATATATATATATGCATATATATATATATGCATATATATATATATGCATATATATATATGCATATATATATTTATATATATATATGCATATATATATATGCATATATATATATATGCATATATATATATGCATATATATATATATATGCATATATATATATATGCATATATATATATGCATATATATATATATATGCATATATATATATATATGCATATATATATATATATGCATATATATATATATGCATATATATATATATATATATATATATATATATATATGCATATATACATATATATGCATATATACATGTGCGTGTGCCTGTGTGTACCTGGATGGTCATGTATATGTGCATAGTGACAGGAATAATCATAATATTAATTGTTCTTGATTTTTATTATAACAATAATTATAATAATGATGATGATGATATAATATAATATCATCATCATTATTATATTATATTATAATAATGATGATGATATAATATCATAAAAATATAACAATAGTTATAATAATAATAACAACAACAATAATAATATACAGTCTCTTATATTGCACATGAGTGTCCGGTTGTTATCGGGGTAGGTCATTGGTGCTCAGCCCTCTCCTACAGTCCTTCTGTTGGCCCTCCCCCCCTCCAGTGAGGAGTTTAACAGTTTAAGTTAGGAGTTAAGTTAGTCAGGTTAAGTTAGGAGTTCTTCAGTCTGTTGGTCCTGCACTTGGGGAGGAGCAGCCTCTGGCTGAACAGGCTTCTCTGGCTGGTGGTGACAGTGTGCAGAGGGTGGCTGACATTGAAGGCTCTCAGCCTCCTCAGGAAGTACATCCTGCTCTGAGCCTTCTTATATAGCTGCCTCGTGTTGCTCGTCCAGTCCAGCCTGTTGTCCAGCCACAGCCCAAGATATTTATAGGTCTGTACGACCTCAACCTCCTCCGTTCCTATCAGAACTGGTCCAGAGGCACTGGATCAGAACACTGAGTCTAAATGATCAAACTGATGAAGGAAAAACATTGTAATTTTTTCAAAATCAAGTTTGTTTCTTCTTGTTCATGTCTAGAGTCAACAAAAAGATCTTCAGTGTCCTCGGCTCCAAAGGCAGAGGTTGGTTTATATGTTCAAAATGATGATTGATGTTTCTGTTTCTTTACCCTCTGAACAATAACGGTGTTGGTTACAGTTGGTGAGTCAAATCTTCTGATTTACAGAATTTCAGCTCTGATTACATGAATTCTTCCCTGCTGATGTTCCATCCACAAATGATCAGACGTCGGACACCTGCAGCAGAGAGAGAGGAGGAGACTGTTGTCCTCTATACTGCCACCTGAAGCAGCTGAAACTACAGTTCTGATTTCATTGATTCAGTCTAGCAGGACCTGTTTTTTTTAGTTGTTATTGAAATTGTGGAACTGATTGAAGCCTGTAAGATGGACCTGAGTTCTTCCCCCTAACTTTATTGTACACGTGCTCATCTACAGAGACCTGCAAGGATTCAAGTTGTTCATAAATGTGTGGACTTTTCTGCTGGTTGGACCAAAGCTATGATGTTCAGCAAAGCAGCAGCTCATGGTCACAGCTTTCTGGGGGATGCTCCTGCTGGTCAGAGCAGGTACTGCAGGGCTCCCTCATGTGTTACTGCTGTATATTAATGGAACGTCTTCATTTTCTTGCCTGTGTTTTAGTCTCTGTCAGAGACAAAGTAGTTTTACTTTATTGTTGATTTGACTTGGATCTCAATTTGAAGGGATGTTTGGTGGAGGGGGAGGAGCCAGAAAGGACACTGATGCTGCCAACAAGGTCCTAGAGTTGAGACGTTCACAAACCCCTTGTTCAAAAAAAATGAATCCTTTGGATGAACCAACTGAATTTTTTTTGTGTGAATGATGCAGCAAACAATGAACTTTGTTTGAATGTGATTTGTTCCCTGAATGAATCTAAATCAGAAGTGAATAAAATAATACATTTTGTTTGTCACTGTGTCGTTCACATTTCACACATCTAAAAACAATGTGTTTGTTCGAACAAGGTATGAACTTACTCTTTATTGCCTGTACATCAGTTTAAATGTACTTTACCTGTTGATTACAATGACCATGAAGTCTGAGCCCTGAGTTTGTATTCATGTATTCAAAGACATGAGAAGTGTGTGTGAAGGATGTGTCTAGAGGTGGTGTTGTGGTCAACCCATATGGAAAGTGTGTTACTTCCTTCAGTTCAAGCATCATTTCAGGTCAATCTCACCAACTCTTCACCAATAACTTGAACAAAAACTGAAATTTTCACATTGCACTCCCTCTTTAAGGGGTTTATTTTTTCATTTCACCTCAAACCAGGGATAAAATCTGTCACATTCAGGGGTTGTGGGATGGTGAGACCCAAGTGCAGACAGTAGGGATGGTGCAAAAAGAGGCTTGAGGCGGGGAGTGAGGCCAACGGCTTGAGATGTGGCGTGAGGCCAACGGCTTGATGAGTTGAGACTGAGACTGAGACTGAGACTGAGACTGAGACTGAGACGACAACAGCAAATGACGACAATGACCCAACAAGGAACTAAGGACACACAGGTTAAATACAAGAGGGGAAACGAGACACAGGTGGTGCAATCACCCAGGTGAGACACATGAGGTAATCACAAGAGGGAGGTCAGGAAGACAGGACATGACTACAAAATAAAACAGGAAACACGAGACAGGGATCGTGACAAAAAACACTTTGAGATAAGGCATCTCTTGTGCAAGTGAGCCCTGCCAAGGTAGCGGCACACAATTAACAGAGTTAGGAAAGACAAAATACAAATATAACATAATGGGGACAGTCAGGGTCATGAATATATCCATCAAAAAGAAACAAGAATTACAAGCAGGAGCAGACAGTTTGAAACGTACGTTTGAGATATGATTTGAACTTGGTAACTGAAACGAAAGCTGTGACTTTTGAGTGATTTCTGAAGATCATTCCAGAGAACTGGCCCACTGTAACTGAAACTAGTTTTTCCAAATTCTAAATTTAATGTTGGAACATCTCAGAAAATATACCTACTCCTGGCAAGTGACTGTTAAAAGACTAATTATATACCATGGAAAGTAGCCAACTTCAGCCTTGTGCACAAGCATTTATGCTTGTGTCTTCTTGCATGAAGTGAGGGCCAACAAACCACTTAATACAGCGGGCAGTGATGAGTGAGTTGCATGGGTTATAAATCTAAGGGTAGAGTGATAAACAGAGTCTAGGGACTGCAGACGAGCCTTGGTGGTATGGCTGTCAAAGACATCTCCATTGTCCAGTACAGGTTAAAAAAAAAAAAGTGGCCTCCACCTGCTTTTTCTTTGCTGACTTTGAAAAACAAGCACTATTCCTAAAATAAAACCCTATTTTTTCTACGTAGCCAGTAGTTGAGGAACGTGAAATTTAAATGATAAATCCTCATCCAACACGAGGCCTAAGTACTTAAACGAGGAGACCAATTCTATTGGTGTCCCCTGCAGAGGATAAAGGGATGGAGGAGAGGATCCACACTTACGTTTCTTGGAAAAAATCTTTTCTGATCATTTAAAACTAACTTTAGGGAGAGGTGAGGAGATTACGTTGGACTATTTCGAAAACTACAAACAGCTGCGAAATTCATCCATCGATTGGCGATGATGAACAATAAATTATGGCGTCATCGGCATATCTTTGCATCTAACTGGTTATCACTGAGATTGTTAACATGATGTGAGGCGTGGGTGTTCTCTTCATTTACTTCCAGGTGTCATTGCTCTCTTTCTGTCACTCAACTGACTCAAAAGTAGAAAGTAAAACTACTGAGTTTCTTCTCTGGTCAAAGTTTCACATCACGCTGTTTTCTGGCTCTCCTCTCCAGCCCGGCCCTCACTCCTCCACAGGATGTCTCTGTGGTTTTGTTTGCAATGCCTCTTCTTGTGCGTTTGTTCCAGTTGCTTCACGACAATGCCTCTGACGGTTCTATTGTTATACTCTCAGGTCACACTTAAAGATTTCCTGTTGAGTTCACCAATGTGTCCTGATGCTCCTCATGCAGTGGTTTATAAAAGGCAGAAATGAGTTTCTTACACCAGTCAAGGCCTGCTGCAGCATCACCTGTCAATCATTACAAAGTCAGCTTTGTCTCCACTTTACAGAACCACAACAACAGTGTGGTTGTTCCGTGTACACTACAAGCCTGGTGAGAGTAGAAATAAGACACATGAAAGAGCTGCTGGGGAGGAAAGACTCAGTTCAATTGTTCTTGTCAGATCATACAGGTGAATGACACAACTTCCTCTCACACACACAAAGTCCAAATGAAACACAGAACTGAAGTCAAGGCTGATCTACTGCCTGACACTGGAGTACACACATTCATCTGAGGTGTCCTTCCCCAGTCTTCTTGATCTGCTGAGCTTGTAATCTGATAAAGCAGCATAATGGAGGTTCTCTGCCTCTTGGTTACCCTGGTAAAATAAAACAAAAACCACTTAACTAGCAAACGAGTGAACGTATCATGACTGAGACAGACACACGTCACAAAGAGCAAACGTAAAAATATGTGACTGTGACAATAATCATCACTTTGAACAAGTGAACCTACCTCTGCATTTGGAGAGGAGACAACTGAAGATCTTCTTGTTGAGTCTGTCATGAAAAGAAGGAACCAATATTTTTAAATGCATTTTCATTTCATTTGATCAATATGACTGATTTATCTTAAACTACAGGACGAGGCATTCAGAAATCAGTACTTATATTTTGTGACGAATTAAATCTTGAAGTCTGAATGAACTTTTTCTTGATTATTTGACGAGAAATTTGTTGCACATTGCAACTAAAATGCATTTGATTCAATCCATCCATTTTCTTCTGCTTATTCCTGTTAAGGGTCACGGGGGGGGGGGGGGGGGGTCGGGGAGAGAAGCCGGAGTACCAGAGAGAATCCACGCAGGCACAGGGAGAACATGGAGACTCCACACAGAAAGATCCCGTGCCCGAGCCGGGACTCGAACCTGGAACCTTCTTGCTGTGAGGCAACAGCGCTGACCACTGCACCACCGTGCAGCCTCATTTAAATCAAAATCTCAAAAAAAAAAAAAAAAAAAAAACCCCACACTGTATCCACTGGTCAATAAAAGTGCATGTTCTTCAATAAATAATTGAGCCTCTTAGAGTCTGAATCTGTGTTAATTTCCACGAAGCTTCCCTACTATATCCCGTACACTGAACATTTGTCATCAAATATATCATTGACAGTTGAGCCTACCAGAGTGTTGGCAGCTGTGTGTCTTCAACGTCGTATATGTCAGGACAACAACCAGGATGGTGGTGAATGTCAAAGCTCCACTCAAGAAATACACCAAGACTGGAGAGTTTCCTCCACCTGAAGATCCAAATATTACTGAATCTGATTTCTTCATGTGATCATTAATTATCCACCACTAATGAACAACTGAGGCAACATCTCTGACTCACATCCAAAGTCCAACGTGGTCCCGTTTCCAAACAGTATGGCTCCACATGCTGCCACAGCACAGTAGTAGGTCCCACGATGAGAGGAATCCAGACTCTTCATTGGTAAGTTGTAGACACAGGTGTGTGTTTGTGTGTGGGGTTTCCTCTCACACTGATCATTCCTGGCTCCATGGCTGTAAAGGATTCCTGGATGAGCTTCTCCTGAGTACTTGAACCAGTAAACACTGTGTCCTCTGTCACAGGTCCCACTCTGTACTGTACAGCTGAGAGTCAGAGAGCCTCCTGGCTGGATGAGCTCTGATGCTGATTGATGGACAGAAGCTTGGATGTTCAAGCTGGAATCTTTCACAGTAACAACAGTGCTGTTCAGGAATTCAAACACATTAAAATAGCCACTCACACAGTAGTAAGTAGCTGAGTCTGAATATTGTGCATCTGAGATCTTCAAGTTATTTCTACCAGATTTAACTTCCAGTCTAAAACGTTGATCGTCCTTGAATTCACCTTGAAAAGAGCCGTCACTGTCATATGTAAATAATTGTGACACAATCTTTGGTTTCTCTCCCAGAGTTTGTTTGAACCAGTAAAACTTTACTGCAACTGTCTCCTGCTCATAGAAACACTCCAAGGTAAACTCTTCACCCACGTTAACAGATAACAGCTGTAAAGTCGCTGATGGATCCTGAGCCTCAATCTGAGCTGAAGAGAAAACACAGACCAGACAACACATAGTTAACTTGACAGCATAGCAGACAAAATGTACCACAAAACACATGAAGGTGCAAAGACAAAAGGAAACCACACAATCACAACACATGCAGCTCACCTGTTCTCCCCAGCAGCAGACATGTCAGACACACAGCAAACATGGAAGGTGTCATTTTGATGGAACCTCCGTCTTCTTTGGAGAGAAACTGTCTCTTCTTTTAAGGAACATGCCTGTGTTTGATTAGCCAATCAGGAGAGACTAACATTGATCACATGACCAGTTCCTCCTACATTGTTGTCTTTGGTGTATGAGAGGACAAGCATAAAGCTGAATTTGCCAAAATGGTTCCAAGAATGTGTTGAAAATGTGTCAACATCCGTGTGTTGTCATCAAACTCAGGTCACAGCGTACAACATAACTACTGAATCATCTTTTGTATAAATGAGAGCGTGAACTTGCATTTAACAAAGTTAAAAGCACCAAACGTTGAGACTATGAAGTCTCAAGACAACACCAAATTTGTTATACACAGGAGGTGCTGTGGTGGTGGTGGACGTTGTAGTTGTGGGTTGGGGCCTCGTTAAAGGCATGCAGCTCAGCTTTATCTTTTCCACCCCATAGGTCACAAAGGAATCATCACAAATGTGAACAGGAATTGCAGAGAATTGTTGGGTGTAAATTCATTGAAGGAGTGTGGTACTGGACCTGCTCTACCTGTAACGTGTCATGACATAACTTTTGTTGTGATTTGGCGCTATATAAATAAAATTGACTTGACTTGACTTAAACTGAAGCTGAATTGTGAGAACAGAATGTGGAAGTGTACAGAGAATTGAATGTTCAGGGTGGATAAAATGCAAATGAACTCAGTTTCATAATAAGAACCCTCACATACTCAGGACAATGTCAGATGAAAAGTTTCATTTATCTGACGGTGACACTGAACCATCAACTACATTACAAGTCAGTCAGCATCAAGTCAGTGGCAGAAGAAACTCAATCTCAAGCTGTGAGGAAGGTGGACCAGTAGTGGCAGTCAATACAAACCTGCTGGATGTTGGACATTGAGTTTGAACTAATTGTCATTGATCAGAGGACGAGGTAGCATGGAAATGTGTGGAAGAAAATGTTTTGGACCAGTTAGCATACATGTCAGGATATGCTGTAGGGTAAAAAATCAGGCATTAAGTGCCACACACCTATGCTGAAGGTTACATCTTTGTTTGGACGCAGAGATTTTAAACCAGGTTAAGGCCTGAAACACAAGGTCCGTAACATGGAACCTGGACATAGTTGTGAATTGTTGCAGTCAAGAATCATTATAATCAACTGTACATGGCAGGTCTGTTTTATCATTACGAGATGATGCAGACATTCAAAATGAAAGAATCTCCATAAAACTGCTTAGTGCTGCACGGTAACCAGATGAAACAGAGCCAGGGTGGCTGGTTTAAAACTCTAATCAGTCCTTCCAGAAAAATGATGAGGCTGTTTTTAACTCTGTGCAGAGGTTGTATATATATATATATACATACAATGGGGAAATAAGTATTGAACGCATTAACTTTTTTGTCATTACATTTATTTCTAAAGATGCAATTCATGTGACATTTCTGCCAGACACTGGTATTAACTCAAATAATCCACACATGAAAAGAAATCACAACATTCAAATCCATAAATAATGATTATGTGGAATTTAGTGCAATAACACAGGAAAAAAGTATTGAACACACCATCTGAGACTGGTTTAAGACTTTGTGGAGAAGCCTTTGTTTGCAATGACAGCTTCCAGACGCTTCTTGTATGTATTAACTAATCGCCCACACTGCTCAGGTGTGATTTTTGCCCATTCCTCCGCACAGATTGTCTTTAAATCTTGAATATTCTTTGGTGCCCTCCGGTGAACCTTTTTCTTTAGTTCTTACCACAAATGTTCAATCGGATTGAAGTCAGGTTATTGACTGGGCCATTCTAACACATTGATTTTCTTATTTTTAAACCATTCGAGAGTCAACTTTGCCATGTGCTTCGGATCGTTGTCCTGTTGAAAGGTCCAGCCACGTCTCATCTTCATCATCCTGGTGGATGGCAGCAGGTTCATCTCAAGAATTTGCCGATAGATGTTTCCATTCATTGCTCCTTCAATTATATGAAGTCTGCCAGTACCACAAGATGAGAAACAACCCCATGGCATGATGTTTCCACCACCAAACTTCACTGGTGGTATAGTGTTATTTGGGTGATGTGCAGTGCCATTTCTCCTCCAAACATGGTGTGTAGTATGTGTTGGAGTTGACCTCGGATCTCTCATTCAAGTTGAGATGACAAACGAGACTCAACGACGGATCATCTTACAGCCTCTTGCGGGTTTAATGCACTGATCAACCACCTCACATCTTACATATAGACAGAACCCTCCTTACAACTTGCATTCACATTTTATACCTTTTGTTGACGTCATTACTCGTGTGTGTACGTGCCTCTCTTCAGCAAGGTGCATCCTGTTTGGCAAGGTACTGGGGTACAGGTTTACTGGAACTTTCAGTCCTCCCGTCCTCATATGACCTGAATTTAAGACCTTGTACTAACAATACCCTGTTTACTTGGAGACCAGTATATCTTACATAAACTCACGCCCCTACATATGACAGCCAAAAAGTTCAATTTTGGTCTCGTCTGACCAGACAACATTCTCCCAGTATTCCACAGGCTTATCCAGATGCTGTTTAGCAAACTTTAAACAAGCTTCAACATGCCTTTTTTTTGAGGAATGGAGTCTTGCGGGCTGAGCGTCCATAGAGGCCATGGCGGTGGAGTGCATTGCCTATAGTTTTCTCTGTAACACTTGTACCTGCTGCCTCCATGTCTTTCTGGAGCGCTTTCCGGGTGGTCCTTGGCTCTTTGAGAACTCTTCTGACCATCTTTCTGACCCCCTGATCAGAAATCTTGCGAGGAGCTCCTGTGCGTGGCCTGTTGATGATAAGGTGATGCTTCTTCCACTTGCAGATAATAGCCCCAACGGTGCTTACTGGAATACTCAGATGCTTTGAGATAAGTCTGTAAGCAGTTCCATTCAGATGCTGAGCAACAATCAGGTTGCGAAGGTCTTGAGAGAGCTCCTTGCTTTTGCCCATCATGAGATGTGTCTTGTTTGACTACTTGGTGAAAAAACAACCTGTTTATAGGGCCATCAATTAGCACTAACCCAGCTGATGTTGGTTTGCACTTATAGGAAGTACAAAGACTAATTACTTTCAGATTTGAGATGGTATGGTGCCTTTCCTTGCCAAACTATACAGCTTTCCCATGGTGTGTTCAATACTTTTTTCCTGTGTTATTGCACATAATTCCACATAATCATTATTTATGGATTTGAATGTTGTGATTTCTTTTCATGTGTGGATTATTTGAGTTAATACCAGTGTCTGGAAGAAATGTCACATGAATTGCATCTTTGGAAATAAATGTAATGACAAAAAAGTGAATGCGTTCAATACTTATTTCCCCCATTGTGTGTGTATATATATATATATATATATATATATATATATATATATATATATACATACATACATACATGATGCTTTCTTTTTTTGGGCTAGACCACAGGACCTCGCTCAAACTTAGCCCAGCGTGTTCATTGCTGGTTGGAGCTGGGAACCACAAACAGGCAGGAGACCACTGAGTACAATCAAGAGTATTTATTTGCACAATGCAAGATGAATCGCCCAAGTTGTACAGAGCTTTGGGTTGATGTCCTGCTGCACAAAGTTTCGTGAGACTGAGCTCGTTGAAGATCTTGTGGCCTGGAGGCTAGTACCAGTCTTCCTGTGTTATCTGTTTGCACCAATGGAAACTTGTTCTCTGCTTTTCACGCCACCGTAACCACACAAATGCACAGCAAGAGCTGGCTAGATTCAGAAGTGCAAGGTGGGCTTACATGCTTGTACTTTATGATATATACAGATAGTCAGATTTTCTGACTTTTTGTCTAAATATGCATTGTGAGTAGAGATGTAATTATATTGTAATGTCAATATTTTTGATAATGAATACAGCAAACACTTTAATCTTGTTTTAATTTATATTGCATGTGAGTCCTTCCAATTCTTTGTCTTGCAGCAGACTAGACAGCAAAATACTTACTCACAGAAGCATAAGGGACATCTGCATTTTGGCTGTGGGAATAACAAATCACCAATGGTTCATGTAGAAAGACACATTGTTAGGTAACATAATTTAACAACTTTGGATGTGAACAATTTTACATTTGGCTTTCTGTCATTACGTTATATCATGTACCACAGGATGTTGCAGAAAATGTCTGATGAGCCATAGTTCCTGCAAGAAAAAAATAAATTATTGATGAAGCAAAGTCAAAACAAGAAAAAAAATCTAAATTTGATTTTGAATTTGTGCTTTTGCAGGCGGGGCAGCAGTTGTATTTCAATTTAACTCAATCAAGATGAGAAGCATGAGAGTGGAAAGTGCTAATGGCACCAACTGACGTGCAGTCAAGGGAAACAATATTCAGACCAAATAATTCAGTTTGTGATGAGAGAAAGAAACCACTCCTCCTGGAACTGTCACCTTATCGTGGTGGAGGAGTTTGTCTCCTAGTGACCCTAGGAGTAATGCTGTCTGGGACATTTTGCCCCTGGTAGGGTCATCCAAGGCAGACTGGTCCTATGCTAAGGGCCAGACCAAGAACAGTTCAACAGACCCCTCAAGGAAGTAAAATGTATGCGTTTGTGTACCCAGCCCGGAGGGGTCCCGCCCTGGAGCCAGGCCTGGGGAAGGGGCTCGATGGCGAGTGCCTGGTGGCTGGGCCTTTGTTCATGGGGTCCGGCTGGGCCCAGCCCGAAACGGATACATAGACACGTCCTTCTGTGGTCCCACCACCCGTAGGAGAGTCCAGTGCAATGTGGTTTGGGCAGCAGTCCACGGTGGGGGCCTTGGCTGTCTGATCCCCAGGCATGGAAGCTGGCTTTTGGGACATAAAATGTTACCTCTCTGGTGGGGAAGAAGCCGGAGCTGGTGGAAGAGGTTGAGTGTTACTGGCTAGATATAGTCGGCCTCACCTCGACACATAGCTCTGGGTCCGGAACCCAAGTTCTTGAGAGGGTCGGACTCTCTTTCGCTGGAGTTACTGGGGTGGGCTTTTTGATTGCCCTCAGACTCTCTGCCATTGGGGTTCACCCAGATGGACGAAAGGGTTGCCACCCTGTGCCTTCGGGTTGGGGAACGGGTCCTGACAGTTGTCTGCGCTTATGCGCCGAACAGCAGTTCCGAGTACCCACCATTTTTGGACTCCCTGGGAATGGTGCTGGATGATTCCCCGACTGTGGACGCCATTGTCCTACTGGGGGACTTCAACGCTTACGTGGGCAATGACAGCGTGACATGGAAGGGTGTGACTGGGAGGAACGGCAGGCCCGACCTGAACCCGTGTGGTGTGCAGTTATTGGACTTCTGTGCAATTCACAGTTTGTTCATAACTAACACCATGTTCGAGCATAAGGACACCAGAGGTGAGGGGAGCCGTCAAGCTGAAGAAGGAGGCTTGCAGGGCATGGTCAGCCTGTGGGTTTCTAGAGGCAGCTGACCGGTACCAGCAAGCCAAGTGGTGTGCAGTCATGGCAGTCGCCAAGGCAAAAACTCGGGCATGGGTGTAGTTCGGTGAGGCCATGAAGAATGACTATCGGTCGGCTCTAAAAAGGTTCTGGCAAACTGTCCATCGCCTTGGGGGGGGGGGGGGCAGCAACTTGCCCACATACTTTACAGTCGGGACGGGAGGCTGCTGATGTCAACTGAGGAGATAATTAGATAATTGGGTGGTGGAAGGGATACTTTGAGGACCTCCTCAATCCCACCAACACGACAGAGTTTGGGGAGTGCTGGGGGGTGGGGTGGGGTCGTCCAATCTCCAGGGCAGAAGTCGCTGAGGCAGTTAAAGAACTCCGCAGTGGCAGAGCTGCGGGGGGTGGATGAAATCTGCCCTGGGTACTGAAGGCTCTGGATGTTGTGGGGCTGTCTTGGCTGACACATCTCTGCAACATTGTGTGGACATTGGGGATGGTGCCTTTGGAGTGGCAGATGCGGTTGGTGGTCCCCCATCTTTTAAGAAAGGGGACCAGAGGGTGTGTTCCAACTATGGGGGGGATCACACTCCTCAGCCTCCCTGGAAACGTCTATGCCAGGGTACTGAAGAGGAGGGTCAGAGCGATAGTCGAACCTCAGATTGAGGAAGAGAAGTGTGGATCAGCTCTTCACCCTTACTAGGGTGATGGAGGGGGCATGGGAGTTTGCCCAACCAGTCCACATGTGTTTTGTGTATCTGGAGAAGGCTTTGGACCGTGTTCCCAGGGGCACCCTGTCGGGGGTACTCAGGGAGTATGGGGTGGATGGCCCCTTACAAAGGGCCATTCAGTCTTTCTACTGGAGGAGTGAGAGTCTGGTCTGTGTTGTAAGTCGGACTTGTTCCCGGTGAGGGTCGGACTCGGCCAAGGCTTCCCTTTGTTACTGATTCTGTTCATAATCTTTATGGACAGAATTTTTAGGCACAGCCGAGTGGTGAGGGGGTCGGGTTTTGTGGAGGGAGGATGTCATCTCTGCTTTTTGCGGCTGATGTGGTCCTCTTAGCTCCATCAGGCCATGACCTCCAGCTGTTGCTGAGACAGTTTGCAGCTGAATGTGAAGCGGCTGGGATGAGAATCAGTACCTCAAAGTCTGAGGCCATGGTCCTCAGTCGGAAAAAGAGTGGTTTGCCCACTTATGGTTGGGGAGGAGATCCTACCTCAGGTGGAGGAGTTTAAGTATTTTGGAGTCTACCTTCACAAGAAAGTGGTGTCCTTCACAGTGGGAGACCACAACCCGTTTTCATTAGGTAGGTGGACTACACAGCACTCTTCTTAGATTTATCACCTTGTATGTCGTAAAAATAACTTCATAGCTTTCTGTTGCTATTGTGGAACTAACTAAAAGGCCTCAATGTGAATGTTTGCTCATACTTGTCTTCTGTCAGTCATATTTATCATATGGATCTACAATTCTACAATTTTGTTTTGCAGACGCTTTTGTCCAAAATGATGTTCAACACAAGCAAGCAATCTCTGATCTTTATTCGACAAAATGATCAATGGGTGACACCTGCAATTTTCAACAATTCATTCTGACAAAAGGAAAAACTAAAATATGGACATATGGAAAAAAGAGTAAGTTCATGCCATGTGAGAACAATATGTGGAAGAATTCACTGACATTTTAGGTGTGTTCAATACATATATTAAAACAACATATATCCTTGCAGGTCTCTGTAGATGAGCACGTGTACAATAAAGTTAGGGGGAAGAACTCAGGTCCATCTTACAGGCTTCAATCAGTTCCACAATTTCAATAACAACTAAAAAAAACAGGTCCTGCGAGACTGAATCAATGAAATCAGAACTGTACTTTCAGCTGCTTCAGGTGGCAGTATAGAGGACAACAGTCTCCTCCTCTCTCTCTGCTGCAGGCGTCCGACGTCTGATCATTTGTGGATGGAACATCAGCAGGGAAGAATTCATGTAATCAGAGCTGAAATTCTGTAAATCAGAGGATTTGACTCACCAACTGCAACCAACACAGTTAATGTTCAGAGGGTAAAGAAACATCAATAATTTTGAACATGAAAATACATTATAAACCAACCTTTGCATTTGTAGCCAAGGACATTGAAGATCTTTTGATTAATTCTAGTCATGAAAAGGAAGAAACAAGATTTCAAAAAATTAACTTTTCTTCATCAGTTTGATCATTTGGGCTCAACGTACTGATCAAGTTCTTGTTCATAAAACTGCAGTACAATCTAATCTGTGTTAATTTCCACATAGCTTCCCTACTATATCCCGCACACTGAACATTTGTCATCAAATATATCATTGACAGTTGAGCCTACCAGAGTGTTGGCAGCTGTGTGTCTTCGACGTCGTATATGTCAGGACAACAACCAGGATGGTGGTGAATGTCAAAGCTCCACTCAAGAAATACACCAAGACTGGAGAGTTTCCTCCACCTGAAGATCCAAATATTACTGAATCTGATTTCTTCATGTGATCATTAATTATCCACCACTAATGAACAACTGAGGCAACATCTCTGACTCACATCCAAAGTCCAACGTGGTCCCGTTTCCAAACAGTATGGCTCCACATGCTGCCACAGCACAGTAGTAGGTCCCACGATGAGAGGAATCCAGACTCTTCATTGGTAAGTTGTAGACACAGGTGTGTGTTTGTGTGTGGGGTTTCCTCTCACACTGATCATTCCTGGCTCCATGGCTGTAAAGGATTCCTGGATGAGCTTCTCCTGAGTACTTGAACCAGTAAACACTGTGTTCTCTGTCACAGGTCCCACTTTGTACTGTACAGTTGAGAGTCAGAGAGCCTCCTGGCTGGATGAGCTCTGATGCTGATTGATGGACAGAAGCTTGGATGTTCAAGCTGGAATCTTTCACAGTAACAACAGTGCTGTCCAGGAATTCAAACACATTAAAATAGCCACTCACACAGTAGTAAGTAGCTGAGTGTGAATATATCTGAGATCTTCAAGTTATATCCATCTGCTTGAACTTCCAGTCCAAAGCGTTGATTGTCCTTGAATTCACCTTGAAAAGAAGCTTTTCTGTCATGTTTATCCAAGCGAGACACAATCTTTGGTTTCTCTCCCAGAGTTTGTTTATACCAGTAAAACATTAATCCGACTGTTTTATGCTCATAGAAACACTCCAAGGTAAACTCTTCACCCACGTTAACAGATAACAGCTGTAAAGTCGCTGATGGATCCTGAGCCTCAATCTGAGCTGAAGAGAAAACACAGACCAGACAACTCATAGTTAACTTGACAGCATAGCAGACAAAATGTACCACAAAACACATGAAGGTGCAAAGACAAAAAGAAACAACACAATCAAAACACATGCAGCTCACCTGTTCTCCCCAACAGCAGACATGTCAGATACACAGCAAACATGGAAGGTGTCATTTTGATGGAACCTCCGTCTTCTTTTGAGAGAAACTGAATTTGTTGTCTTCTTTTCAGAAACATGCCTGTGTTTGACGGACCAATCAGGAGAGAGTAATATCAATCACATGACCATTTCCTCCTGCATTGTTGTTGTATGAGCCCTCCGGGGCGAAGACCCTATTGTATTTGCTCGACACACTCGCCATTTCAAAGCTTAGTTTGACCCCCTAAACACGCTCAAAAACTCAACAAATTTGGTGCACAAATTGGCTACAGCGAAAAAAATTTGATAATTAACAAAAACAGCGCTCTACTCAATAGCGCCACCTACATACTAACAAAAATCCGCCACGGCCTGCAGGAATGTCCTACAGACATCGGACCAACATCATTTTATTCGTCTCATCAAGACGGACAAATCATACACTCACACCCCTGACCTAACTCCAACAGGACGTCCACAATTTTCTACACAAATGTCAAGGCCCAGGGATTTGCCAAATACACCGTTGGAATCGTGGCGTTTGCCACCCGGCAGCGGGCACAAAGAGGCTCAGGCCCTAACAACGCTGCTTGCAGCTTTAATTATTATGTGTTCTCACCGTTCCTTGGACACATCCAAATGAAGCTTGTAACGATCTGGTCAAAGCCTCGGTGCAGCAGCAAGACGACCAGGAAAGCAAACACATCCTGAAGAGTGTTTGAGGCACAGAAACCAGGTTTCTCTGCTGAAGCGAGCATTGAGCCCCTCGACTGCAGCAGCAGGAAGCGTGTGGCAGTCTGTTGAGGCACACGGTATAAAAGCTCATACACAAGCAATGATGGGAATAACGGCGTTAAAATAAAAGGCGTTGATCATGGCGTTACTTTTTTTAGTAACAGGTAATCTAACTAATTCCTTTGACTATCGTTACAACGCCGTTACCATTACCAACACGTCGTTACTACGCGGTACTGAAGCGACTCATTGAGTGCATGTTGTGTTGTCCCAGAGTGAAAACAAAGAGACTGTCAGTGTCCAATGTAAGCAACTCCAATTTAATGAAGCGCCTCTCGACAGCACACGCTTCTACTACACTAGTTGCCAGAAACACTGTCGACATCGTTAATGGTGATGGCAAGCAGGTGCTGTTAAAGTGACCTCCGCTAACAAAGAAGGACATGGAGCCACGCCATCCAAGCAGCCAAAGCTGGATTTTTCTGCCCTGCTCCACAAAAACTTGACAAGAAACAAACACAAGACAGAACTTAAGGAACTGATTGTCCGTTATGTTGATGAAAACAAGCTGCCGCTGTCAACAGTTGATTCACACTCCTTTAGAGCCTTCATAGGCAAAATACCAAGGAGAAGGGGAGCATCTCTGCCCTGCAGAAAGTATTTTCTAAACAAATAAAAACAAATTCTTTCAAATTTTTAAACTTGTCAGAAAAAAAGAGAAACACAATTGTTTAAATGTCTGATTCTGTGTATTTGTAGCCTTTACATCTGTGGCAAAGCAGGTGGAAATGCTGCCATTATCAACGCCTTTTATTTTAACGCCGTTATTCCCATCATTGCTTGTGTATGAGCTTTTATACCGTGTGCCTCAACAGACTGCCACACGCTTCCTGCTGCTGCAGTCGAGGGGCTCAATGCTCGCTTCAGCAGAGAAACCTGGTTTCTGTGCCTCAAACACTCTTCAGTATGTGTTTGCTTTCCTGGTCGTCTTGCTGCTACACCGAGGCTTTGACCAGATCGTTACAAGCTTCATTTGGATGTGTCCAAGGAACGGTGAGAACACATAATAATTAAAGCTGCAAGCAGCGTTGTTAGGGCCTGAGCCTCTTTGTGCCCGCTGCCGGGTGGCAAACGCCACGATTCCAACGGTGTATTTGGCAAATCCCTGGGCCTTGACATTTGTGTAGAAAATTGTGGACGTCCTGTTGGAGTTAGGTCAGGGGTGTGAGTGTATGATTTGTCCGTCTTGATGAGACGAATAAAATGATGTTGGTCCGATGTCTGTAGGACATTCCTGCAGGCCGTGGCGGATTTTTGTTAGTATGTAGGTGGCGCTATGGAGTAGAGCGCTGTTTTTGTTAAATATCAAATTTTTTCGCTGCAGCCGATTTGTGCACCAAATTTGTTGAGTTTTTGAGCGTGTTTAGGGGGTCAAATTAAGCTTTGAAATGGCGAGTGTGTCGAGCAAATACAATAGGGTCTTCGCCCCGGAGGGCTCATACAACAACAATGCAGGAGGAAATGGTCATGTGATTGATATTACTCTCTCCTGATTGGTCCGTCAAACACAGGCATGTTTCTGAAAAGAGGACAACAAATTCAGTTTCTCTCCAAAGAAGACGGAGGTTCCATCAAAATGACACCTTCCATGTTTGCTGTGTGTCTGACATGTCTGCTGTTGGGGAGAACAGGTGAGCTGCATGTGTTGTGATTGTGTTGTTTCCTTTTGTCTTTGCAGCTTCATGTGTTTTGTGGTACATTTTGTCTGCTATGCTGTCAAGTTAACTATGTGTTGTCTGGTCTGTGTTTTCTCTTCAGCTCAGATTGAGGCTCAGGATCCATCAGCGACTTTACAGCTGTTATCTGTTAACGTGGGTGAAGAGTTTACCTTGGAGTGTTTCGATGAGCATAAAACAGTCGGATTAATGTTTTACTGGTATAAACAAACTCTGGGAGAGAAACCAAAGATTGTGTCTCGCTTGGATAAACATGACAGAAAAGCTTCTTTTCAAGGTGAATTCAAGGACAATCAACGCTTTGGACTGGAAGTTAAAGCAGATGGATATAACTTGAAGATCTCAGATGCACAATATTCAGACTCAGCTACTTACTACTGCATGAGTGGCTATTTTAATGTGTTGGAATTCCTGAACAGCACTGTTGTTACTGTGAAAGATTCCAGCTTGAACATCCAAGCTTCTGTCCATCAATCAGCATCAGAGCTCATCCAGCCAGGAGGCTCTCTGACTCTCAACTGTACAGTACAAAGTGGGACCTGTGACAGAGGACACAGTGTTTACTGGTTCAAGAACTCAGGAGAAGCTCATCCAGGAATCCTTTACAGCCATGGAGCCAGGAATGATCAGTGTGAGAGGAAACCCCACACACAAACACACACCTGTGTCTACAACTTACCAATGAAGAGTCTGGATTCCTCTCATCGTGGGACCTACTACTGTGCTGTGGCAGCATGTGGAGCCATACTGTTTGGAAACGGGACCACGTTGGACTTTGGATGTGAGTCAGAGATGTTGCCTCAGTTGTTCATTAGTGGTGGATAATTAATGATCACATGAAGAAATCAGATTCAGTAATATTTGGATCTTCAGGTGGAGGAAACTCTCCAGTCTTGGTGTATTTCTTGAGTGGAGCTTTGACATTCACCACCATCCTGGTTGTTGTCCTGACATATACGACGTTGAAGACACACAGCTGCCAACACTCTGGTAGGCTCAACTGTCAATGATATATTTGATGACAAATGTTCAGTGTACGGGATATAGTAGGGAAGCTTCGTGGAAATTTGCACAGATTAGATTGTGTTGCCCTCTCGTGCAGTTTTATGACAATTCAGACAGACAGACAGACAGACAGACTACTTTATTAATCCCTTTTGGACGTTCCGCCAGGGAAATTGCACTCTCCTCAACATTCATTCACAGAACTGTTACCATAGAATAGATTATTAATGAAACCTTCGCGAAAAATAACAAAGAAGAGAAAACAAAGACGATATATATATATATATGCATATATATATATACATGCATATATATATATATATATATGCATATATATATATGCATATATATATATATATATATATATGCATATATATATATGCATATATATATATGCATATATATATATGCATATATATATATATGCATATATATATATATGCATATATATATATATATATATGCATATATATATATATATGCATATATATATATATATATGCATATATATATATATATATATATATATATATTTATATATATATATATATATATATATGCATATATACATGTGCGTGTGCCTGTGTGTACCTGGATGGTCATGTATATGTGCATAGTGACAGGAATAATCATAATATTAATTGTTCTTGATTGTTATTATAACAATAATTATAATAATGATGATGATGATATAATATAATATCATCATCATTATTATATTATATTATAATAATGATGATGATATAATATCATAAAAATATAACAATAGTTATAATAATAATAACAACAACAATAATAATATACAGTCTCTTATATTGCACATGAGTGTCCGGTTGTTATCGGGGTAGGTCATTGGTGCTCAGCCCTCTCCTACAGTCCTTCTGTTGGCCCTCCCCCCCTCCAGTGAGGAGTTTAACAGTTTAAGTTAGGAGTTAAGTTAGTCAGGTTAAGTTAGGAGTTCTTCAGTCTGTTGGTCCTGCACTTGGGGAGGAGCAGCCTCTGGCTGAACAGGCTTCTCTGGCTGGTGGTGACAGTGTGCAGAGGGTGGCTGACATTGAAGGCTCTCAGCCTCCTCAGGAAGTACATCCTGCTCTGAGCCTTCTTATATAGCTGCCTCGTGTTGCTCGTCCAGTCCAGCCTGTTGTCCAGCCACAGCCCAAGATATTTATAGGTCTGTACGACCTCAACCTCCTCCGTTCCTATCAGAACTGGTCCAGAGGCACTGGATCAGAACACTGAGTCTAAATGATCAAACTGATGAAGGAAAAACATTGTAATTTTTTCAAAATCAAGTTTGTTTCTTCTTGTTCATGTCTAGAGTCAACAAAAAGATCTTCAGTGTCCTCGGCTCCAAAGGCAGAGGTTGGTTTATATGTTCAAAATGATGATTGATGTTTCTGTTTCTTTACCCTCTGAACAATAACGGTGTTGGTTACAGTTGGTGAGTCAAATCTTCTGATTTACAGAATTTCAGCTCTGATTACATGAATTCTTCCCTGCTGATGTTCCATCCACAAATGATCAGACGTCGGACGCCTGCAGCAGAGAGAGAGGAGGAGACTGTTGTCCTCTATACTGCCACCTGAAGCAGCTGAA
This sequence comes from Aulostomus chinensis, assembly GCF_037954235.1. Classification (NCBI taxonomy): domain Eukaryota; kingdom Metazoa; phylum Chordata; class Actinopteri; order Syngnathiformes; family Aulostomidae; genus Aulostomus; species Aulostomus chinensis. Next base: position 1,962,373 of record NC_141343.1, on the reverse strand, counting down.
ACTACAGTTCTGATTTCATTGATTCAGTCTAGCAGGACCTGTTTTTTTTAGTTGTTATTGAAATTGTGGAACTGATTGAAGCCTGTAAGATGGACCTGAGTTCTTCCCCCTAACTTTATTGTACACGTGCTCATCTACAGAGACCTGCAAGGATTCAAGTTGTTCATAAATGTGTGGACTTTTCTGCTGGTTGGACCAAAGCTATGATGTTCAGCAAAGCAGCAGCTCATGGTCACAGCTTTCTGGGGGATGCTCCTGCTGGTCAGAGCAGGTACTGCAGGGCTCCCTCATGTGTTACTGCTGCATATTAATGGAACGTCTTCATTTTCTTGCCTGTGTTTTAGTCTCTGTCAGAGACAAAGTAGTTTTACTTTATTGTTGATTTGACTTGGATCTCAATTTGAAGGGATGTTTGGTGGAGGGGGAGGAGCCAGAAAGGACACTGATGCTGCCAACAAGGTCCTAGAGTTGAGACGTTCACAAACCCCTTGTTCAAAAAAAATGAATCCTTTGGATGAACCAACTGAATTTTTTTTGTGTGAATGATGCAGCAAACAATGAACTTTGTTTGAATGTGATTTGTTGCCTGAATGAATCTAAATCAGAAGTGAATAAAATAATACATTTTGTTTGTCACTGTGTCGTTCACATTTCACACATCTAAAAACAATGTGTTTGTTCGAACAAGGTATGAACTTACTCTTTATTGCCTGTACATCAGTTTAAATGTACTTTACCTGTTGATTACAATGACCATGAAGTCTGAGCCCTGAGTTTGTATTCATGTATTCAAAGACATGACAAGTGTGTGTGAAGGATGTGTCTAGAGGTGGTGTTGTGGTCAACCCATATGGAAAGTGTGTTACTTCCTTCAGTTCAAGCATCATTTCAGGTCATAATCTCACCAACTCTTCACCAATAACTTGAACAAAAACTGAAATTTTCACATTGCACTCCCTCTTTAAGGGGTTTATTTTTTCATTTCACCTCAAACCAGGGATAAAATCTGTCACATTCAGGGGTTGTGGGATGGTGAGACCCAAGTGCAGACAGTAGGGATGGTGCAAAAAGAGGCTTGAGGCGGGGAGTGAGGCCAACGGCTTGAGATGTGGCGTGAGGCCAACGGCTTGATGAGTCGAGACTGAGACTGAGACTGAGACTGAGACTGAGACGACAACAGCAAATGACGACAATGACCCAACAAGGAACTAAGGACACACAGGTTAAATACAAGAGGGGAAACGAGACACAGGTGGTGCAATCACCCAGGTGAGACACATGAGGTAATCACAAGAGGGAGGTCAGGAAGACAGGACATGACTACAAAATAAAACTGGAAACACGAGACAGGGATCGTGACAAAAATCACTTTGAGATAGGCATCTCTTGTGCAAGTGAGCCCTGCCAAGGTAGCGGCACACAATTAACAGAGTTAGGAAAGACAAAATACAAATATAACATAATGGGGACAGTCAGGGTCATGAATATATCCATCAAAAAGAAACAAGAATTACAAGCAGGAGCAGACAGTTTGAAACGTACGTTTGAGATATGATTGGAACTTGGTAACTGAAACGAAAGCTGTGACTTTTGAGTGATTTCTGAAGATCATTCCAGAGAACTGGCCCACTGTAACTGAAACTAGTTTTTCCAAATTCTAAATTTAATGTTGGAACATCTCAGAAAATATACCTACTCCTGGCAAGTGACTGTTAAAAGACTAATTATATACCATGGAAAGTAGCCAACTTCAGCCTTGTGCACAAGCATTTATGCTTGTGTCTTCTTGCATGAAGTGAGGGCCAACAAACCACTTAATACAGCGGGCAGTGATGAGTGAGTTGCATGGGTTATAAATCTAAGGGTAGAGTGATAAACAGAGTCTAGGGACTGCAGACGAGCCTTGGTGGTATGGCTGTCAAAGACATCTCCATTGTCCAGTACAGGTTAAAAAAAAAAAAGTGGCCTCCACCTGCTTTTTCTTTGCTGACTTTGAAAAACAAGCACTATTCCTAAAATAAAACCCTATTTTTTCTACGTAGCCAGTAGTTGAGGAACGTGAAATTTAAATGATAAATCCTCATCCAACACGAGGCCTAAGTACTTAAACGAGGAGACCAATTCTATTGGTGTCCCCTGCAGAGGATAAAGGGATGGAGGAGAGGATCCACACTTACGTTTCTTGGAAAAAATCTTTTCTGATCATTTAAAACTAACTTTAGGGAGAGGTGAGGAGATTACGTTGGACTATTTCGAAAACTACAAACAGCTGCGAAATTCATCCATCGATTGGCGATGATGAACAATAAATTATGGCGTCATCGGCATATCTTTGCATCTAACTGGTTATCACTGAGATTGTTAACATGATGTGAGGCGTGGGTGTTCTCTTCATTTACTTCCAGGTGTCATTGCTCTCTTTCTGTCACTCAACTGACTCAAAAGTAGAAAGTAAAACTACTGAGTTTCTTCTCTGGTCAAAGTTTCACATCACGCTGTTTTCTGGCTCTCCTCTCCAGCCCGGCCCTCACTCCTCCACAGGATGTCTCTGTGGTTTTGTTTGCAATGCCTCTTCTTGTGCGTTTGTTCCAGTTGCTTCACGACAATGCCTCTGACGGTTCTATTGTTATACTCTCAGGTCACACTTAAAGATTTCCTGTTGAGTTCACCAATGTGTCCTGAAGCTCCTCATGCAGTGGTTTATAAAAGGCAGAAATGAGTTGCTTACACCAGTCAAGGCCTGCTGAAGCATCACCTGTCAATCATTACAAAGTCAGCTTTGTCTCCACTTTACAGAACCACAACAACAGTGTGGTTGTTCCGTGTACACTACAAGCCTGGTGAGAGTAGAAATAAGACACATGAAAGAGCTGCTGGGGAGGAAAGACTCAGTTCAATTGTTCTTGTCAGATCATACAGGTGAATGACACAACTTCCTCTCACACACACAAAGTCCAAATGAAACACAGAACTGAAGTCAAGGCTGATCTACTGCCTGACACTGGAGTACACACATTCATCTGAGGTGTCCTCCCCCAGTCTTCTTGATCTGCTGAGCTTGTAATCTGATAAAGCAGCATAATGGAGGTTCTCTGCCTCTTGGTTACCCTGGTAAAATAAAACAAAAACCACTTAACTAGCAAACGAGTGAACGTATCATGACTGAGACAGACACACGTCACAAAGAGCAAACGTAAAAATATGTGACTGTGACAATAATCATCACTTTGAACAAGTGAACCTACCTCTGCATTTGGAGAGGAGACAACTGAAGATCTTCTTGTTGAGTCTGTCATGAAAAGAAGGAACCAATATTTTTAAATGCATTTTCATTTCATTTGATCAATATGACTGTTTTATCTTAAACTACAGGACGAGGCATTCAGAAATCAGTACTTTTATTTTGTGACGAATTAAATCTTGGAAGTCTGAATGAACTTTTTCTTGATTATTTGACGAGAAATTTGTTGCACATTGCAACTAAAATGCATTTGATTCAATCCATCCATTTTCTTCTGCTTATTCCTGTTAAGGGTCGCGGGTGGGGGGGGGGGGGGTCGGGGAGAGAAGCCGGAGTACCAGAGAGAATCCACGCAGGCACAGGGAGAACATGGAGACTCCACACAGAAAGATCCCGTGCCCGAGCCGGGGCTCGAACCCGGAACCTTCTTGCTGTGAGGCAACAGCGCTGTCCAATGCACCACCGTGCAGCCTCATTTAAATCAAAATCTCAAAAAAAAAAAAAAAAAACCCACACTGTATCCACTGGTCAATAAAAGTGCATGTTCTTCAATAAATAATTGAGCCTCTTAGAGTCTGAATCTGTGTTAATTTCCACGAAGCTTCCCTACTATATCCCGTACACTGAACATTTGTCATCAAATGTATCATTGACAGTTGAGCCTACCAGAGTGTTGGCAGCTGTGTGTCTTCAACGTCGTATATGTCAGGACAACAACCAGGATGGTGGTGAATGTCAAAGCTCCACTCAAGAAATACACCAAGACTGGAGAGTTTCCTCCACCTGAAGATCCAAATATTACTGAATCTGATTTCTTCATGTGATCATTAATTATCCACCACTAATGAACAACTGAGGCAACATCTCTGACTCACATCCAAAGTCCAACGTGGTCCCGTTTCCAAACAGTATGGCTCCACATGCTGCCACAGCACAGTAGTAGGTCCCACGATGAGAGGAATCCAGACTCTTCATTGGTAAGTTGTAGACACAGGTGTGTGTTTGTGTGTGGGGTTTCCTCTCACACTGATCATTCCTGGCTCCATGGCTGTAAAGGATTCCTGGATGAGCTTCTCCTGAGTTCTTGAACCAGTAAACACTGTGTTCTCTGTCACAGGTCCCACTTTGTACTGTACAGCTGAGAGTCAGAGAGCCTCCTGGCTGGATGAGCTCTGATGCTGATTGATGGACAGAAGCTTGGATGTTCAAGCTGGAATCTTTCACAGTAACAACAGTGCTGTCCAGGAATTCAAACACATTAAAATCAATGGCCATGCAGTAGTAAGTAGCTGAGTCTGAATATTGTGCATCTGAGATCTTCAAGTTATTTCTACCAGATTTAACTTCCAGTCTAAAACGTTGATCGTCCTTGAATTCACCTTGAAAAGAGCCGTCACTGTCATATTTAAATAATTGTGACACAATCTTTGGTTTCTCTCCCAGAGTTTGTTTATACCAGTAAAACATTAATCCGACTGTTTTATGCTCATAGAAACACTCCAAGGTAAACTCTTCACCCACGTTAACAGATAACAGCTGTAAAGTCGCTGATGGATCCTGAGCCTCAATCTGAGCTGAAGAGAAAACACAGACCAGACAACACATAGTTAACTTGACAGCATAGCAGACAAAATGTACCACAAAACACATGAAGCTGCAAAGACAAAAGGAAACAACACAATCACAACACATGCAGCTCACCTGTTCTCCCCAGCAGCAGACATGTCAGACACACAGCAAACATGGAAGGTGTCATTTTGATGGAACCTCCGTCTTCTTTGGAGAGAAACTGAATTTGTTGTCCTCTTTTCAGAAACATGCCTGTGTTTGACGGACCAATCAGGAGAGAGTAATATCAATCACATGACCATTTCCTCCTGCATTGTTGTTGTATGAGCCCTCCGGGGCGAAGACCCTATTGTATTTGCTCGACACACTCGCCATTTCAAAGCTTAATTTGACCCCCTAAACACGCTCAAAAACTCAACAAATTTGGTGCACAAATTGGCTACAGCGAAAAATATTTGATATTTAACAAAAACAGTGCTCTACTCAATAGCGCCACCTACATACTAACAAAAATCCACCACGGCCTGCAGGAATGTCCTACAGACATCGGACCAACATCATTTTATTCGTCTCATCAAGACGGACAAATCATACACTCACACCCCTGACCTAACTCCAACAGGACGTCCACAATTTTCTACACAAATGTCAAGGCCCAGGGATTTGCCAAATACACTGTTGGAATCGTGGCGTTTGCCACCCGGCAGCGGGCACAAAGAGGCTCAGGCCCTAACAACGCTGCTTGCAGCTTTAATTATTATGTGTTCTCACCGTTCCTTGGACACATCCAAATGAAGCTTGTAACGATCTGGTCAAAGCCTCGGTGCAGCAGCAAGACGACCAGGAAAGCAAACACATCCTGAAGAGTGTTTGAGGCACAGAAACCAGGTTTCTCTGCTGAAGCGAGCATTGAGCCCCTCGACTGCAGCAGCAGGAAGCGTGTGGCAGTCTGTTGAGGCACACGGTATAAAAGCTCATACACAAGCAATGATGGGAATAACGGCGTTAAAATAAAAGGCGTTGATCATGGCGTTACTTTTTTTAGTAACAGGTAATCTAACTAATTCCTTTGACTATCGTTACAACGCCGTTACCATTACCAACACGTCGTTACTACGCGGTACTGAAGCGACTCATTGAGTGCATGTTGTGTTGTCCCAGAGTGAAAACAAAGAGACTGTCAGTGTCCAATGTAAGCAACTCCAATTTAATGAAGCGCCTCTCGACAGCACACGCTTCTACTACACTAGTTGCCAGAAACACTGTCGACATCGTTAATGGTGATGGCAAGCAGGTGCTGTTAAAGTGACCTCCGCTAACAAAGAAGGACATGGAGCCACGCCATCCAAGCAGCCAAAGCTGGATTTTTCTGCCCTGCTCCACAAAAACTTGACAAGAAACAAACACAAGACAGAACTTAAGGAACTGATTGTCCGTTATGTTGATGAAAACAAGCTGCCGCTGTCAACAGTTGATTCACACTCCTTTAGAGCCTTCATAGGCAAAATACCAAGGAGAAGGGGAGCATCTCTGCCCTGCAGAAAGTATTTTCTAAAAAAATGAAAACAAATTCTTTCAAATTTTTAAACTTGTCAGAAAAAAAGAGTAACACAATTGTTACTTTCCCTGGTAACTAGTTACTTTCATAGTGGACTAACTCAGTTTCTAACTCAGTTACTTTTTGGGAGAAGTAACTCGGAACTATAACTAATTACTTTTTCAAAGTAATGTGCCCAACACTGTACACAAGCATGAATATCCTATTTTCAAACATAAATGTCCATGTCAACAGTTTTCCAGGGTTGACACTCACTCAGGGGCTCCGTGAAAAGAGCCTGTGCTACCACATGCGATGCTCTCTGTTGGCTCTCCCCCAGTGTAGGGATAGTTGAAGCTTTTGATGACCAGGGGCCTCATGTATCAATACTTGCGTGGATCTCATACTAAAAACTTGCGGTCGCAAGAATAGAGAGAGTTGCCTACGAAAAAAAAAAATCCGGATGGATCAACATGTGCGAACGCCAGAATCCACTTACGTTTCCTTGATACATCCCAATCAGCGTGGAATTGAGCACAGATGTTGGAGCGACCGGTCCCGCCCCGTTACGCCCACCTTTAAATTCGCAAATTCATTTAAATAGGGTCTCGCTCACAAAATAATGTCAAAGAAAAAGAGGTTCACGGCGTGCGATGTGGAGGTGCTGGTCGGGGAGGTGGAGGAGAGACGGCAGATTCTGTTTGCCAGCCTGTCCAGTGGTGTCAGTACAAGCAAAAAACATTGTGAGTGGGATAAGAAGTGAGAGGGTGAACGAGGTGGGCTCAGAGAAAGAGAGATGAAAACAAAGTGGTCAGACCTGTTATTGGCTAAAGTTCCCTTGTCATCAGCAGTGTTGTTGATCATCATGTTCATACATCTGAACCTCTTCTACTGATGGAAAGAACGAGTCGCTGTGTTGGCTCCTCCTTTACTGAACATCACAGTGATAAAAGCACAGTGTTCCTCACTAAACCATCACTACGTCATCAGCTTGCACCACTGCTCGCGCTCTGAAAGATTTCCTCTCTGTTTCTAATGCATGTCTGCATTACACCTTCCTAAACAATGCAAGCTAACGTAGGACTAAATTCAACACTGCGCAATCACTAAATGCAATAACAAAAATAATCAATTGGCTTAAATCGAACTTTAAATAACAACATGGAAAATGGCACTAACAGGACCTCAAGGTGGAGGTCAAGCGGCGTACAGCTGCCCCCGGAGGAGTGCCAGCCAGACAGGTGGGGGTCAGGGAGAGGGGCACCTGACGGATTTTGAGCAGCAGGAGGTGGCAGTCACGAGCAGCACCTCTGTAGGGGATTGTCGCCGCCACCCACGCTGACGCCGAGAGTCTGGAGGGTCAGTGGAAACTCCATTTCTTAAGCAGCATTTCCACCTGCTTTGCCACAGATGTAAAGGCTACAAATACACAGAATCAGACATTAAATTAACCAATATGTTTAATAGAAATTGATCCGTCAGCCATGCCGCCGACGTGCAGCACCCCGCCGGCTCCCGCGCCAGACCGTCCACCAGCTCAGTCATCCGCCAGGACCAGCGGCATTCGGGCTAGCCTGTCCTCACACAGGCGGTCCTGCAGTCGCAGGAAGACGTAACGGGGATGAATGAGCCTGAACCGCCTGATAAATGTTCTGGAACTTTGGTGGATAAAATTCATAAATGAATCTGGCTTCGTGAATCGTGTAATCGCTACTTACCTGTTCGCATTGTGGGAGTGAAATTCATGCGTGCGAGGACGGCGTCCATCCCTCCAGCCTCTGCGCATCGATGATCCACAGATTGATGGAGTAGGAACCCTTACGATGAACGTAAGCGTGTTCCTCGTGGGATGGCGCTTTTATGGCAACATGAGTGCAGTCAGTGGCTCCGATTACAAAGAGAATCCGGCTATTGCTGCAAATCAATATTGGCCTGTTCAATGATCAGATCCACCACCCAGGGCATGGCCCGGTTGAGGGTCGACCGACTCACCCCGGAACGGTCCGCCATCTCCCGCTGGAAGGCTTTTTTGTGCCCGATGTATGTGTGGTTGTCAAATAATGTCAGTTACCAAATACCGCCACAGGGTGTCGCCAACGGACCAAAGTGCAGTTAACGCAAGAATCGGCTTTCCGCCGACTTCTACGGCACCTCCGGAGTTGGCGTGAAACAGCACAAGAATCGACGAACTTTTTGCGTTGATGCATCTGAACGTGAGCGTCGATCCTGGCGTACGCAAGTTTTTCTTGCGTAAACCATTTTGATACATGAGGCCCCTGGAGTGGCCTTGCCAGTCTCCAGATCTCAACCCCACAGAAAATCTTTGGAGGGAGTTGAAAGTCTGTGTTGCCCAGCGACAGCCCCAAAACATCTCTGCTCCAGAGGAGATCTGCATGGAGGAATGGGCCAAAATACCAGCCTTGCGAAAAACGTTTGACCTTTGTCATTGCCAACAAAGGGTATACAACAAAGTATTGAGATGAACTTATGTTATTGACCGAATTTTTCCACCATAATATGCGATTCTTTAAAAATCAGACAGATTTTCTGGATTCTTCCCCCATTCTGTCCCTCATAGTCAAAGTGTACCTATGATGAAAATTACATGCCTCTCTCATATTTTTAAGTGGGAGAACTTGCACAATTGGTAGCTGACGAAATACTTTTTTGCCCCACTGTATAATGCTTTTCTTTAACCTCTCTTATGATAAAGTGCTTTGGTTTTTGCATTGTGATGAATTATGAGCTTCAGTTTTCATAAATTAATGTAATTAACAACTTTAAACCCGTTTGTGTACAAATACGAACAAGGTGAACAGGATATTTGTGGTCTAAGTTGGCCATCTCACCCCCTCATTCCCCGTCACAGCACGTCCCAGATATAACAACTTTGGTATTGTCTTGAGATGTTTTAAAGTCAGTACATTTTATACATTTAACAATATCAGAGGCAAAATTATGCTCATTTATGCAGATAATTCAGTCGTCATCTCATGGTTTGAAACCTGATCGTAGTCACAACACACGGATGTAGAGTCATTTTTTTGAGTCACACCCTCTTGGAACCATTCTGTCAAATTTAAGCTTCAGGCTCGTGCTCTCATGGATTAAAGACCAACGATGCAGGAGGAAATGGTCATGTGATCAATGACAGTCTCTCCTGATTGGCCAGTCAAACACAGTTATGTGATATTAAGGAATACAGATTGTCCAAAGAAGACGGAGGTTCCATCAAAATGACACCTTCCATGTTTGCTGTGTGTCTGACATGTCTGCTGTTGGGGAGAACAGGTGAGCTGCATGTGTTGTGATTGTGTTGTTTCCTTTTGTTTTTGCAGCTTCATGTGTTTTGTGGTACATTTTGTCTGCTATGCTGTCAAGTTAACTATGTGTTGTCTGGTCTGTGTTTTCTCTTCAGCTCAGATTGAGGCTCAGGATCCATCAGCGACTTTACAGCTGTTATCTGTTAACGTGGGTGAAGAGTTTACCTTGGAGTGTTTCTATGAGCATAAAACCACTGTGGAGATGTTCTTTTGGTATAAACAAACTTTGGGAAGGAAACCGAAGCTTTTTTCTCTCTTCCACAAACATGGTAAAGTCTCTTTCCATGGTGAATTCAAGGATGATGGCCGTTTTAGACTGGAAGTTAAATCTGGTAGAAATTATTTAAAGATCTCAGATGCACAATATTCAGACTCAGCTACTTATTACTGCATAAACAGATATATAAATGTATTTACATTTTTGGAAGGAACTCTTGTTACTGTGAAAGATTCCAGCTTGAACATCCAAGCTTCTGTCCATCAATCAGCATCAGAGCTCATCCAGCCAGGAGGCTCTCTGACTCTCAGCTGTACAGTACAGAGTGGGACCTGTGACAGAGGACACAGTGTTTACTGGTTCAAGAACTCAGGAGAAGCTCATCCAGGAATCCTTTACAGCCATGGAGCCAGGAATGATCAGTGTGAGAGGAAACCCCACACACAAACACACACCTGTGTCTACAACTTACCAATGAAGAGTCTGGATTCCTCTCATCGTGGGACCTACTACTGTGCTGTGGCATAGATGTTGGCACATACTACTGTGGTGTGGTAAAGTGGGATGAGATTCAGTTTGGATGAGGAACCGTTTTGGTACTGGAAGGTATTTGTGGCACCTCAACATCATTTCAGTTGAATGAGAACATGAAATTATTGATCACCACTCATTAGCTTTCTTTTCCAAGGTTCAAAGACAAGCAATGACTTGACATTCAGCAGCCAGAGTCTCAGTCGGTGCAGCCAGGTGACGCTGTGGCTCTCAGCTGTTCTGTTCTCACTGAACACTGTGCAGCAGAACGCAGTGGTGTTGTGTAGTTGTAAAACACAAGAAATGATTGACTGGTCTGGGAATAAAGCTGCCACCTACCAGACGAATGAGTCCACCTCTGGAGAACTTACCTGTGTGTACACCCTTTTCATGAGGAACATTCGCTCCAATGATGCTGGAAAACTACTACTGTGTTGTGGCCTCATGTGGAGACATGTTTTTTGGAAACGGAACCAGTATTAGCATTTACAGTGAGGTAGTTACTCAAAGCACAGTGGCAGTTACTTTACCCAAAAAGCTTTATTTGCCCGTCTCCTTGAGCTACCACCTTATCGCGGTGGAGGAGCTGTGTGTCCCAATAATTTTTGGAGCTACGTTTTTGGGCTTTTATGCCCCTGATAAGGTCACCCAAGACAAAGGGGTCCTAGGGAAGGGATCAGACAAAGAGTAGCTCAGAAGACCCCAATTAATGATCAATAAAGTTCAACTTAGTTTTCTTGGATGCTGGTCATCGGAGACCCCCTCTGGAGCCAGGCCTGGGGGCAGGGCTTGGTGGCGACCGCCTCGTAACCAGACCTGCATCCATAGGGCTCAGCAGGGCACAACCCAAAGAGGAAACATGGGTCCCTCCTCCAATGGGCTCACCACCAGTGGGAGGGGCCAAAGGGGTTGGGTGCTGTGTGGGATGGGTGGCAGTCGAGAGCAGAGACCTTGACGGTCTGATCCTCGGCTGCAGAAGCTAGCTCTAGACATGTGGAATGTCACCTCTCTAGTGGGGAAGGAGCCTGAGCTGGTGCATGAGGTTGAGAAATTATATGGTCGGACTCACCTCAACCCACAGCAAGGGCTCTGAAACCAGTCCTCTTGATAGGGGTTGGTTTCTCTTCCACTTTGGCATTGCCATCAGTGAGAGGCAATGGGCAGGGGTGGCATACTTGTTGCTCCTCGGCTCAGTGCCTGCACATTGGGGTTTCATGTGGTGAACGAGAAGATGGTCCCCACCTTTTAGTGGGGGGATGGGTCCTGACTGTTGTTTGCGCTTATGTGCCAAACCGCAGTGCAGAGTACCTTCCCTGGAGGAAGTACTGCAGAGTGCCTTGTTCTGCAGGGGGACTAAAACGCTAATGTTGGAGATGACAGTGAGACCTGGAGTGGCGTGATCGGGATGATTGGCCCCCCTGATCTTAACCCAAGCAGTGCTTTGTTATTGCATTTATGTGCTTGTCACAGATTGTCCATAATGAGCACCATGTTCAGGCATAAGGGTGTCCACATGTGCACTTAGCACCAGGACACCCTGGGCCAAAGTTTAGTGATCGACTTTGTGGTCGTGTTATGGGACTTGTGGTCATATGTCTTGGACACTTTGGTGAAGAGAGGGGCGGGCTGTCAAGCAATGACCACCTGGTGGGGACCTGGCAGGCCCAAACACATTGTGATGGCCTGCTGGGAATGTGTGACAGAGTCTCCCATCACAGGAGTTTCAACTCTTACCTCCGGGAGAGTTTCTACTATTTTCCAAGGGAAGCAGCAGACACTAAGTCCAAGTGGGCCAAAGTCAAGGTGGCCGATCAAAGCTGTGGCAGTAAGGTGGTCGGTGCCTGTTGTGGTGGTAATCCCAGAACCCGTTGGTGGACACTGGCAGTCAAGCTGGAGAAGGAGTCCTATCAGGCCTTTTTGGCCCATGGAACTTGGGAAGGTAAGGCAAGGCAATTTTATTTGTGTAATGAGAGCTGTCCAGGCTCTCTGCAGCTACAGAAATCTCTTGCTCCTCAGTGTCATGAGCACTCACTGTCTTGCCTGTAACGGGCTCATCGTGAATGGCACCGGGTTCAGCTGCCGCCTCGCAGAGATGCCAGCCGTATTTACGCCAGCAGTGTCACTGGACATGCTGGCGCGAGCGGAGCTGATTGCCACATCAACGGAAGAACCCGCATCCTGCTGCTTCTGTGGGTACGCAAAGCGTTTGTCCCACATCTCCACACTCAAAACATTTTAACTGTCCGGAGCTGGCATACACCATGTAAGAGATTCTTTATCAGCAGACCTTTAGCAGATATGACATAAAAATGCGTTTAATTCGATTAATTTTTTTAATCAACTGACAGCACTAGTTTTTAGGTGACAAGAAGGATGTCACCACTGCAACTCCACCTCTAATGCTCTCAATTACTCACATAAAATGTTTGTGGTGAGAAAACTATATATTACTGTAGAACTGATAGTAAATACACGTTCTCCAGAATACTTGTCATTCTGCACTGCCCAAGGGGAAAACCTGTACTCAAGTTGATAGGTTCTTGATGTAGATGAGCATGGCTATCTTAGTGGGACTCTATAAGCAGGGCCCCTGTTGGGGGAGGGCCTTGTGGAGATGTTTTGTAGACATGAATCAAGAGAGGAGGGGGCCCGGACCCATAGATACTGGTTATGTACAGTACCCAGAATTTTGAGCTTGTTGAGCAGAAGTGCTTTTCCTGTTTTTTCCTTTCACAGAATGAGTCACCTCTGAGCTGACATTGACAGCTGGTGGGGGTCTGGAGCTTGGTAATGCACCAGAAAACAGATCTTTGCTTGTTGGACACTTAAAATTGTGGACAACAAGCCTTTTTTCCCCCTGTAAGTATTTCAGTAACTTTTCATCGTATTTATGTTTTTTTCTGACTGCTATATGGACAATAATCAGCCTCTGTTGTCACTTATAAATGAAAATGTTGATGGACATTAAAAATAATACAATACATGTAAATTGGTATAATTGGCCTGTGTATCATATGACATTGAGAGATTTTAAAGTATATAAACTTTTTATTTAGTGTGTTTAACAATGTTAAAGTAAAGATGACTTTCTCTTTTGTACAGCCAATAATTCAGTAGTTTTCTTAGAGTTTACAGCCTTATTCTGAAGAAACACAAAGGTGGACACATTTTCAGGACTACATACACATATGGAACCATTCTGTCCAAATCAGCGTCATGCAAATCCTCACAGAACAAGGTTGTAGGAGGTGCTGAACATGTTGTCAGTATGACTCTCTCCTGATTGGCCAATGAAACACAGGCATGTTTCTTAAAAAGAGAAAACAAATTCAGTTTCTCTCCAAAGAAGACGGAGGTTTCATCAAAATGACACCTTCCATGTTTGCTGTGTGTCTGACATGTCTGCTGTTGGGGAGAACAGGTGAGCTGCATGTGTTGTGATTGTGTTGTTTCCTTTTGTTTTTGCAGCTTCATGTGTTTTGTGGTACATTTTGTCTGCTATGCTGTCAAGTTAACTATGTGTTGTCTGGTCTGTGTTTTCTCTTCAGCTCAGATTGAGGCTCAGGATCCATCAGCGACTTTACAGCTGTTATCTGTTAACGTGGGTGAAGAGTTTACCTTGGAGTGTTTCTATGAGCAGGAGACAGTTGCAGTAAAGTTTTACTGGTTCAAACAAACTCTGGGAGAGAAACCAAAGATTGTGTCTCGCTTAGATAAATTTGACAGCAAAGGTTTTTTTCTTGGTGACTTCAAGGACAATCAACGCTTTGGACTGGAAGTTAAATCTGGTACAATTAACTTGAAAATTTCAGATGCACAATATTCAGACTCAGCTACTTACTACTGCATGGCCATTAATATTAATGAGTTTGAATTCCTGGACAGCACTGTTGTTACTGTGAAAGATTCCAGCTTGAACATCCAAGCTTCTGTCCATCAATCAGCATCAGAGCTCATCCAGCCAGGAGGCTCTCTGACTCTCAACTGTACAGTACAAAGTGGGACCTGTGACAGAGGACACAGTGTTTACTGGTTCAAGAACTCAGGAGAAGCTCATCCAGGAATCCTTTACAGCCATGGAGCCAGGAATGATCAGTGTGAGAGGAAACCCCACACACAAACACACACCTGTGTCTACAACTTACCAATGAAGAGTCTGGATTCCTCTCATCGTGGGACCTACTACTGTGCTGTGGCAGCATGTGGAGCCATACTGTTTGGAAACGGGACCACGTTGGACTTTGGATGTGAGTCAGAGATGTTGCCTCAGTTGTTCATTAGTGGTGGATAATTAATGATCACATGAAGAAATCAGATTCAGTAATATTTGGATCTTCAGGTGGAGGAAACTCTCCAGTCTTGGTGTATTTCTTGAGTGGAGCTTTGACATTCACCACCATCCTGGTATTTGTCCTGACATATACGACGTTGAAGACACACAGCTGCCAACACTCTGGTAGGCTCAACTGTCAATGATACATTTGATGACAAATGTTCAGTGTACGGGATATAGTAGGGAAGCTATGTGGAAATTAACACAGATTAGATTGCTCATCCCTGTCCTGCAGTTTTATGACAATACAGAGGCACTGGATCAGAACGTTTCGTCCAAATGATCAAACAGATGAAGGAAAAACATTGTTTTTATTTTAATTGTGTTTGATTCTTCTTTTTGACAACTAGAGTCAACAAAAAGATCTTCAGTGTCCTCGGCTCCAAAGGCAGAGGTTGGTTTATATGTTCAAAATGATGATTGATGTTTCTGTTTCTTTACCCTCTGAACATTAACTGTGTTGGTTACAGTTGGTGAGTCAAATCTTCTGATTTACAGAATTTCAGCTCTGATTACATGAATTCTTCCCTGCTGATGTTCCATCCACAAATGATCAGACGTCGGACGCCTGCAGCAGAGAGAGAGGAGGAGACTGTTGTCCTCTATACTGCCACCTGAAGCAGCTGAAACTACAGTTCTGATTTCATTGATTCAGTCTAGCAGGACCTGTTTTTTTTAGTTGTTATTGAAATTGTGGAACTGATTGAAGCCTGTAAGATGGACCTGAGTTCTTCCCCCTAACTTTATTGTACACGTGCTCATCTACAGAGACCTGCAAGGATACAAGTTGTTCATAAATGTGTGGACTTTTCTGCTGGTTGGACCAAAGCTATGATGTTCAGCAAAGCAGCAGCTTATGGTCACAGCTTTCTGGGGGATGCTCCTGCTGGTCAGAGCAGGTACTGCAGGGCTCCCTCATGTGTTACTGCTGTATATTAATGGAACGTCTTCATTTTCTTGCCTGTGTTTTAGTCTCTGTCAGAGACAAAGTAGTTTTACTTTATTGTTGATTTGACTTGGATCTCAATTTGAAGGGATGTTTGGTGGAGGGGGAGGAGCCAGAAAGGACACTGATGCTGCCAACAAGGTCTTAGAGTTGAGACGTTCACAAACCATTTTTTCAAAAAGACTGACTCCTTTGGATGAACCAACTGAGTTTTTTTTAAATAATTCAGCAAACAAGTAACTGTGATTGAATGCTATTTGTTGCCTGAATGAATGTAAATCAGAAGTGTTTGAAATAAAACTATTCTTTTCACTCTTTCATATTTCACACATCTAAAACTCTGTCTTCTACATATTTTTTAACAAGGAATGAACTCACTCTTTATTCCCCATCCATCAGTTTAAATGTACTTTTACTGTAGATTACAAGGAGTAATGTATTCAAAGACATGAGAAGTGTTAGTGAGAGGTGTGTCTAGAGGTGTTGTGGTCAACTCATATCAAAAGTGTGTCTCTACCTTCTGTTCAAGCATCATTTCAGGTCATAATCTCACCATCTCTTCACTTTAACAAAAACTGAAATTTTCTCAAACTTTACAAACTGACATACAGAGGAGTCTTAAGGGGTGGGTGTTCCCTTCATTTACTTCCAGGTGTCATTGCTCTCTTTCTGTCACTCAACTGACTCAAAAGTAGAAAGTAAAACTACTGAGTTTCTTCTCTGGTCAACAGTGATTAGAACTGGTAGAAGAGACCGATGGTGTGTCCCAAATCACATACTTCCATACTGCATCCTTAAAATTTTCAACCTTTGTATTCAATCTCGCAGTGCGCAAGTTTTGAGGGTGCACTGCTTTCCCAAATCGCAGCGCGCTTCTTCTGCTACACCAATTTGTAACCGGCTTGGTCCACATCAGCATAAGCTGATTACCGCCACTTTTTGCTTGCGCTTATTTGCCAATTTTTGAGGCATTAAAACAGCTAAATGAACGGACATCACGCATTGTCTACAATTCTACAATTTCATTTAGCAGACGCTTTTGTCCAAAGCAATGTACAACACAAGCAAGAATTCAGACTTGAGGAAGAACCCATAGTAGCGCTGAAGTGCTTCAGTTGTGATTTGGTCACAGGTACTGCCATCTAGTGGCAGAAGAAGTGTCGCCCCCCCCCCTCTTTTTTTTTTTTTTTTTTGACAAACATACAACATCACACAACCCAGTTAGTGCTACATAGTCACTAAGTGCTGGGTCTTGGACCCTCTGACTTATTCTACCCCACAGGACAAAGAGGAGAAGAGTCAGGTTCAGTGCCTCGGTGCTCTCTGAACAATTGAGTCTTCAATTGTCTCTTAAAAGTAGAAAGGGACTCAGCAGAACGCACAGAGTTCGGTAGTTCGTTTCGATTTCTTCGAAATCAAAGTTTCGAAAAAAAGTTTCGAAAGTTTCGTTTCGATTTCTTATTTCGAATTCCAACACATCTAAATAGCCACTCACACAGTAGTAAGTAGCTGAGTCTGAATATTGTGCATCTGAGATCTTCAAGTTATTTTTACCAGATTTACCTTCCAGTTCAAAGCGTCGATCGTCCTTGAATTCACCTTGAAAAGAGCCGTTACCGCCATATTTATATAATTGTGACACAATCTTTGGTTTCTCTCCCAGAGTTTGTTTATACCAGTAAAACATTAATCCGACTGTTTTATGCTCATAGAAACACTCCAAGGTAAACTCTTCACCCACGTTAACAGATAACAGCTGTAAAGTCGCTGATGGATCCTGAGCCTCAATCTGAGCTGAAGAGAAAACACAGACCAAGACAACACATAGTTAACTTGACAGCATAGCAGACAAAATGTACCACAAAACACATGAAGCTGCAAAAACAAAAGGATACAACACAATCAAAACACATGCAGCTCACCTGTTCTTCCCAACAGCAGACATGTCAGACACACAGCAAACATGGAAGGTGTCATTTTGATGGAACCTCCGTCTTCTTTGGAGAGAATCTGAATTCATTCTCTTCTTTTCAGAAGCATGCCTGTGTCTGATCGGCCAATCAGAAAAGACTTACACAGAACACATGACCAGTTCCTCCCACAGTTTAATGTGTGGTCTACAAACATACACTCTGATATGGTTTTCTCTACTGCCCCACTGCAGCTAAGCTAACTAGCTGTGCTTACTAACCATTCCATATTACCAGGGACTTCCCGTGTATGGTTCAAATGATTTTATTTCATGTGTTGCGTTTTCAAAATTAAATGTACATCACTTTATATCTGGGGTTTGTCTGTGTGTGGGACACAGAAAAATTTGTCTGGAAGATGTTGGGCAAGTACGTGTGTGTGTGACAGAGAGAGAGAGAGAGAGAGAGAGAGAGAGAGAGAGAGAGTATGTTGTTGTTGGGTAATTTTGTCTCATATGAAATAGAAATTGCAGGGCGGTGTGGCTTTGATTTATAGTGGCCATCTAACAACCGAAGGGCCGATGGCTCAATCCTCTTGTCCCCCGTTGACGATGTCAAGTATCCTTGAGCCAGATACTGAGCCTCTAAATGCTCAAGATGGCCCTGTGATGGACTGGAAACACGTCCAGGGTGAAACCAGCCTCTCTCCCAATGTCAGTTGAAATAGGCTCCACGACCCTTGACGGATAAGTGGAATAGAAAATAGAGGATGGATGGGTGAACTGGAAATGTACTTCATTTTATTACAAAATCAATCAAAATCTGTAGCCTATCAATCAGTTATTTACAGTTTTTTGCAGTTGTCTCACTAGAATGCATGTGAATGGTGATCCAAATGATCTTAAAATGAAAAGTTTCGTCATTGTGGTGACCCACATTGACAGACTGTGACACTCAACAAAGAGGTACTGTGCCTATAGGAGCGGAGGGTTAGTTTGCAAGCGCTCTGCCTGTCAAACATGCTACCCATATCCATATCAATGCCTACTTGCCAAGTTCCTGGTTCTCACTACACCCACCTTCTCTTCTGCAGTGGCTAAGCACGGCGTGGAGCACCATATGATCACTGTGGGCTCCCCAGTCTACGCCACGGTCTCAGCCAAACTTGCAAATGACCATGGAACGCCTCGGCATTGTGCAGCGCTCCAACGGCCTGTGGGCTTCCCCCCTGCACATGGTTACGAAGGCCGACAGTGGTGGCACCTGTATTGCGATTTCCGTCACCTGAGCAATGCCACTACCCCCGACCATTACCCCGTCCTGCACATGCAGGACTTCTCTGCTGACCTGGTGGGTGCCGTCATCTACTCCAAGGTGGACCTGGTGCAAGGCTACCACCAGGTGCCAGTCCACCCACAGGATGTACCGAAGACAGCTGTCATCACGCCCTTTGGACTTTTTGAATTCTTACATATGCCATTTGGCCTCAAATGGGTGGCGCAGACGTTTCAGCGCCAAATGGACTCTGTGCTTAGAGACATGCCGTTTTGGTTTGTTTATTTAGACGACATTCTTTTGGCCAGCACGTCCACTGAAGAGCACACGGCCTTATCATCAACCCAGCTAAGTGCCAGTTAGGGCAGTCATCCATCACCTTCCTTGGACACCACGTCGCTCCACAGGGTGCTGTCCCCCTTCCAGCCAGAGTGGATTTCACCCACCCCCGCACTGTACAGTCTGCAGGAGTTTCTGGGCATGGTGAACTTTTACAATCAATTCCTGCCCCATGCTGCTCACCTCTCGTGTCCATCGTACGAGGCCCTGCGGGGTAAAAAGCCGAAGGATGAGTTGGACTGGTCTTCAGGGATTGACAAGGATTTTGATGCTGCCAAGACTGCGCTAGTCAATGCTACTCTGCTGGCGCACCCCTCTGCCACTGCCACCGTCGCCCTCACGACAGACGCCTCTGACTATGCTGTGGGGCCTCTGGCCTTCTTCAGCAAACAGCTCCGTGAAAGCGAGCGCAAATACAGCACCTTTGACAGGGACCGATTGGGTCTTTTCATTGCCACCAGACACTTCAGGCTCCTACTGGAAGGCCGGTGGTTCACAGCTTTCATGGACCACAAACCGCTGACATTTTCCATGGTCAAGACCTCAGAGCTGTGGTCTGGCCATCAGCAGCATCAGCCCTTAGCGATCTCCGAGTTTACCAAGGACATCCAGCACATGTTGGGCAAGGAAAACTTTGCCTCTCGTGGTCGATCATGGGGTCTGTCAGCTTGGGCCGAAACTATGCCGCTATAGCAGCAGACCAGGCTGCAGATTCTGACATTCAAGCCATCTGGTAGGCCCCTACTGCACTGTGGCTTGAGGACGTGGTGTTCAACACAGCCAATGCCACCCTCTCTGCAACGTCTCCACCGGTCAAACGTGCCCTGGAGCCTGCTGTCTGGCTGCCCCGGGCTGTCAACACCCTCTACAGCATTTCCCACCCAGGTGTGAAGGCCTCAACTAAACTGGTCAGCGTCAAGTTTCTTTTGCCTGGCCCCCAGAAGGACATTACGTCCTGGGCTTGGTTGTGTGTGCCGTACCAGTGTGCCAAGGTGCAGCGCCATACCAAGGCCCCTTTGGCACCATTTGTAGTAATAGAGAGAGGCATTTCGACCACGTGAATGTGGACCTGGTGGGCCCCCTGCCCCCCTCCCACAGATATATTTACCTTCTCACCATGGTGGACAGGACCACCATGTGGCCGGAAGCTGTCCCACTGTCCTTCACTATGGCTGCGGAGGTCGTACGGGCATTCATCGGGTGCCAGGTAGTCTCGCTGTTTCTTCACTCCCCAGCGTGTTCCTTTCAAATAGGAGTGATCTCTGACCTCCCTAGATGTTTGCAATGTAGTAGATGACCTTGCTAGCTAATTGTGTGAAAAGATACTGAATACTGATACCAAAAACAAGAAATGAGTGAGAAGATTCAGTCAGAGCACTGAGAGCATTCCTCACACAGTCTGGTTTACACTAACATCATTATCAAAATAAATTTAACATTGACTTATTATTGCCCTCCCACTTTTAACTCATGATCTTCTACTGGCACCGGACGAGGGACTTGTCTCTGGTGTATGACGTTAGGTGATATTTACTGAGTCAGTCTCAGTTTGTACTTGTCAAAGATGATTCCTCTGAGGCCACAACAGTCAGTTACGCTGTTCCACAAGGGTCTGTGCTTGGACCAATGATCTTCATCCAATATTTGCTACATTAGATTACATTATAAGGAAATATTTGATTAATTGTCATTGTTATGCAGATGATATGCATTTGTACTTATCAATGCACTTCTCTGTTTACACTTGAGGTCTTTCAAAAGAAAATAAAAAAAACATGGACAGCAATTTTTTAGTATGACTGAATTGTGCTGGGCCCTAAACACCTTGGAAACACCTTCTCTAATGAGATGGGTACCCTGGATGGAGTCGAACCTGGGAGTTATCTTTAAACAGGGTCTGTCCTTTAACTCCTACATGAAGCAGTGTCTCAAAGTAGACTGGAAGCCAGAGTCTTCAGTCCTGTGGAACTGGCTCCCAGTTTTGGTCCTGATGCAACCAGACTAAAAACAGACTTAAAGCCTTACTTTTTGATAGAGCTTATAGTTAAGGCTGCTAAGGTGAACCCTGAGATATGCTGCTCTGCTGAAATTCTTATATCGCGCTGAAATGTATTGCTTAAGTAACCTGTAGATATCATTATTGACAGCTGGCTTCTTATTATTTCTGCTGTTTATGTTTTTTGAATGCCCCCTGTCCTTCTGTCTTTCTCACTGCTCGTCCATCTCCTTCTGTCTAGCTATGTGAGACCACTCCTCACATGAGCAGAGACATAAATCTTTGCCCCTGAAGACTTAAAATGATCTGACCTCACTCACTGTGCAGAGATTGTTATTTTTTACATTTTAGACATGATGCTTGCTGCACAAGCAAACAAGATCTTGTGGCCTGGAGGCTACCGACCAGTCTTCCTGTGTTATCTGTTTGCACCAACGGAATCTTTTTTCTCTGCTGTTCACATCACCTTTACCACACCAGTACACAGAAAGCACTTGCTAGCTTTAGAAGTGCAAGGTAGGCTTACATGCTGGTAGTGTAAAATATTTGTAGCTGAGAAGTAGAACTTTGGAACACTTTTAGTGTTTTTCTGTCTCGTCTGCTTGTCATTGCTATATAAATTAGAAAATAATGAATAAAATGAATAAAACATCAAGGAAAAGCATATTTGCATTCTTCTTATTAACAAAGTTGCCATTGAAGGGTTTGTCTATTAATATATCTACTCATAATGCATATTATGGAGGTAAGTTCAGAATCATTACAGTCTATAAAGATCTTACTGTAAAAGCATGTAAGCCCGAGCGTGTGGTAACACAGACTTTTTTCACTGAGCCTCTTAGTGAGTAAAACTGGAAAACTGTTAATATGGACATTTATGTTAAAAGTAGGATATTCAATCCTCTATAGCAAGTGCAAGGGGGAAAAAAACAAAATAGTTAAAACACATCATTTGACCAAAGAAAGACAAGGAAATTAAAGATCCAACAACCCTCCCCCGGGAACCTTGCCAAGAGATTTCATTAATAGTGACAGGCACACAGGTAAGTTACTCATTGAGAGGCATGAGACATGGTTCTGACATGGACATGGTTCATGGTTCAGGTGGTATAAATATCCATAACATCAGCAAGGTCCTCAGGGGGTAGCCACTGTCACCTGCACTAAAAGCACAGTGTTGCACACTTTTGATTTAAGTGACTGGTGCAAGTTAAGTTTCTCGAATAACTTAATATAATATAATTAGGCATTTACTCACCCACCCATCTGTCAGCGCACCTGCCTGCAGCATCTCCCCAACAGTGCTGTTAGACAGAATGTGCGAATTGTGTGTTGAACCAGGCCACCTCGCAACAATGCTGGGCAGATTCATCTGTGCATGGCAGATGATCTGCACATTGATGGAGTGGAAACCCTTACGATTTACGTAAGCGTATTCCTCATGGGACAGCGCTTTTATGGTGACATGGTTGCAGTCAATGGCTCCAATTACATTAGAGATTCTGGCTATTACAGCAAATTGTACTTTAATATTGGCCTGTTCAACTGCACTGTAAGGGTATTTAATGTACCTGTGGGAGAGGCGGATGATAAGGTCCACCACCAAGGGCATGGCCTGACTGAGGGTAGACTGGCTCACCCCAGAATGGTCTACTATCTCCCGCTGGAAGGAGCCAGTGGCCAAGAAGCTGAGTGTGCTCAGCACCAGTGCCGGCACTGACACACCTTGGCTCCTGGCGGTTCTGCGCTGGAGCAGACAGTCGCAGCTCCTCACAAATTTGGAGGAGGATGGCCCGCAATAGCCTGAACCGGCTAATCAGCCACTCATCTGAATTGTGCAGCAAATCCTCCCACTCCCTGAAATGTTCCTCCTGTCTGGTTGCACCATTTACCACGTCCTCCAACAGCGCAAGTGCTGCAATTGTTGAAAGTTGCACATTCAGCACAATCGTGAAGGCTCTTTTACAGCCGCTTAAGTAATGCCAACAGGTGTTTGGGTTTGTGTTGATGGCTTTTTTATGCCCGATGTATGTGCGGTTGTCAAATAATATCAGTTACCAAACACTGCCGCAGGGTGTCGCCAACGAACCAAAGTGCGGTTAATGCAAGAATCGGCCTGCCGCCAACTTGTTTGGCACATCTGGGGTTGGCGTGAAACAGTGCAAGAATCAACAAACTTTTCGCTTTGATACATCTGAACTTGAGTGCTGACCCTCGTGTACGCAAGTTTTTCTTGCATAAACTGTGTTGATACAAGAGGCCCCAGGTCTGGAGGGCTTTCTGTCAAGCTCTATCTACCAAGATCTAGAGTACGCTCTGCACTGAGTGACCTCCACCAACCCCCCATCTTGGTGTACTCACCTCTGTTGGATTGAATATGCACACAACTTCTTGACCAGCTCTGCCACAGGTTTGTCTCCTTTTGACGCTTCTATGGGTTAACTTCCACCTCTGTCCCTCCCAGGAAAGTGATCTTGTGGTGCCCTCAGTTCAGAGTCACCTCCGTCGCTGTCTTAAGGTCTGGAATGATACCTGCCCTGCCAATGATACCTGCCCTGCCATGCACCTCTGACCAAAATAAGTGCATTGTGGACTGCCACGGGATCCTGGCTCCAACATTTCAACCAGGTCAGGAGGTGTGGCTTAGTTCAGAGAATATTCTTCTAAAAACCGAATCCGGGAGGCTCTCTCCCTGTTCCATTGGCCCATTCACAATTGAATGCATCATAAATCCTTCTGCTGTTAGACTTGTTACCTAGGTCCTTGAGAATCCACCCTATTTTTCACATGTACAAATGCTGCACAACAGTGCTATGGTCAGTGGAAAAGACGTCACTTGTGTTTCCATCAAAGAACAGACTTCCAAATGAATTAACAGTATCCAAACAGAAATGAGATACCCCAGCCAGAAGGAACTGACTGCTGAATCAACGTGAACTTACATTAGTGACATGAAGTCAGTTCCAGCAAGATTACTGTCATGAATGTTGCTTCAGTAAATCTTGTTGACTGAAATGTTCCCCAAAAACTCCAATGTGTGCTGAAGCTACACATGCAGTGGTTTACATACTCAAGACAATGACAAATGAACAGCTTCATTTGTCCAATGGTGACACTGAACCATCAACTACATGACAAGTAAGTCAGCATGAAGTCAAGGGCAGCAGAAGCTCAATCTGAAGCTGTGCCATAAATACTTAATTTAGTGTTCTGATCAAAAACGCTCAATTTGAGGCTTAATTTGAGGCTTTTTAAAATAAGTCGTGAATATAAGCTGGGATAGGCTCAAGCCCCCCCCCCCCCTTAAGGATAAGCCTTATAGAAAATGGATGGATAATATAAATCATTCATTAAATATACCACAAGCAGTAAAACTACAAAAGATACCCAGGGTTTTCTTTTTACTCAGTTAGGGTATGACCTATGGTGGCACACAGATGGAGCTCATAGAAATAGTAAATGTCCTCACTGTTTGTTGGGCATGTCCAAATGATGCTGGCAACAGTTCAAATCATCTGTTCCACAGCGAGATGACCAGTGATGCAAACACATCCTGAAGAGTGTTCTAGCCACAGAAACCAGGTTTCTCTGTTGGAGTGAGCCCTGAGCCCCTCCACTGCAGCAGCATGTCATGTGTGGCAGCTCATTCACAAGCATGAATGTCCTACTTTTTAAACATAAATGTCCTTGTACTACTTTTTTTGTTGTCCTCTTTGAAATAGGGTTCACATTCATGGAAAAATTCTAGCTTGTAAAAATGAAACTAAATTATCAGCATATTTTGAACTTTGTAAAAAGGACTAAACATGTCACTCGCTCCCCGTCAGTGTGCTTTAGAGCAAAATTCTTTAGGCCAACCCTAAGCACCCAGATACTTTAACCCTTGATGCTGATAGGCTACCTAAAACAGGGTACCAAAATAAAAAAATAACTTAAAATTGGCAGTGATTTAACATTTCATATTTCAAGATAAACCAGGATAATTAACTGCAATATACCAGGATGATTGTTATAGGAAATAAAAATAAGCATTTTAACAAGAAATATCAGGATATTACAATGGCTCCAAAATTGTGTTACTTGTGAAAACTTATTATTTGTGTTGTAATCACAAGCAGGGCTGTAAACTATAAGAAAAACGTTGACTCATATACCAAATAAATGAGTGCATCATTTCTCCTTTAACAGCATTGAATGTTCCAATAAAAACTGAAATGTCTTATTATCTTAAAACAAGATCATACTAAAGTGGCTTTATCTGGGACGTGCTGTAAAAAAACCTCAGTCCACAAACATCCGCATGACTTTTTTTGGATTTGCGTGCATTTGTGTTGTTGACAATTACATTCATATCTGATAACAGAGGTTAATTATTATTCATACAGCAATTAGACAAAAAGAGGGTGAAACAGAAATGCTGCATTTTGGGAAATAAGCTTGTTGGTTCTTGAGTTTTACAGCCAGGCAAGCAACTAAACACCCTTCTCTGCCCTCTGAAGCATTTTTAAGCTCCACTACCCCTGATGCAGTGAGTGACCACTTGCGGCGACGAAAACCTTTCTTTTAACAGGCAGGAATGACAGGCAGACCCAGGCTCAATGGGGACGGCCTTCTGCTTTGACCGGTTGGGGGGAAAGAGAGCAGGAGAGCGAGGCAGACACAAAGACAGATAATGGAGGAAGACAAGGACAGAGATAACAAGAGAGAGAAAGGGAAAAGACTGATGGACAGACGGGGGCGTGAGCAGGTGGAGCTATGGGTGGCAGCTTGAGCCTCTTCAGGTCTGCAGCCTCCTCCAGCAGCACCCGGGATCTGGGATGAGGGGAGCCCAAAGGCTCCGGAGAAGAAGACGATTTAGTAATACGTATTAGTATGATTTATGTATGGCAAATATAGGAGGACAGAGAGGAGTAGAGAGAAGCCCAGTGCACCATGGGAGATCCCCCAGCAGCCTAAGCCTATAGCAGCATATCTAAGGGCCAGCCTAAGCAGCCCAACTATAAGCCTGATCAAAAAGGAAGGTCTTAAGTCTGCTCTTAAAGGTCGAGAGGGTGCCTGCATCCCAGACCGAAACTGGGAGACGGTTCCACAGGAGCGGAGCCTGATAGCTGAAGGCTCTGACTCCCATTCTACTTTTAGAAACTCGAGGAACCACCAGTAACCCTACATCCTGGGAGTGAAGGGTTCTAGCTGGATAATAAGGGACTATGAGCTCTGTCAAATATGAAGGTGCCTGATTGTTGAGGACTTTGTGCGTTAGAAGGAGAATTTTGGGCGGCATGGCTCAGGGGTAGAGTGGCCGTCTAGCAACCGAAGGGTTGCTGGTTCGATCCCCGATCCCGGTGACCATGTCGAAGTGTCCTTGAGCAAGATACTGAACCCATAATTGCTCCTGATGAGTAGGTTGGTGCCTTGCATGGTAGCCTCCACCATCAGTGTGTGAGTGTGTGTGTGAATGGGTGAATGAGATGACACTGTAAAGCGCTTTGAGTACTGCTAAGGTAGAAAAGCGCTATATAAATTGAGTCCATTTACCATTTACCATTTTGAATTCTATTCTGAATTTGACAGGGAGCCAACAGAGAGAAGCCAGTACAGGAGAGACATGGTCTCTTCTACCAGTTCTTGTCAACACGCAGGCAGAAGCATTTTGGACCCACAGGAGAGTCTTTAGGGACCTACTGGTGCGGCCTGATAGGAGGGAGTTGCAGTAATCCAGCCTGGAAGTGACAAAAGCATGGACTAGTTTTTCTGCATCTTTTTGAGACAGGATGTGTCTGATCTTAGCGATGTATGGGCCCAGCATAATAACCTCACTTTTGTCAGAGTTTATTAAAAGGAAATTATGGGTCATCCAAGTTTTTGTCTCCTTTAGACAGGCCTCCAGTTTCGTCAGCTGATTTATTTCATGTGGATCATTGATGATTACAGCTGTGTGTCGTCAGCATAACAGTGAAAATTAATTGAGTGTTTCCTAATAATGTGACCTAGAGGAAGCAGATAAAGGGTGAAGAGGATTGGTCCAAGCACAGAGCCTTGTGGAACACCCTAAGTGACTGCAGTGGTTTCCGAGGGTTTATCATTAGTTTGTACCAACTGAGATCGACCGAGTAAATATGACCTGAACCAGTTTAGTGCAGTCCTTTAATGCCAATGACATGTTCCAGTCTCTGTAGAAGGATATGGAGGTCAATGGTATCAAAAGCTGCACTAAGATCTAATCAGACCAGCACAGAGACCAGTCTCTTATCTGATGCTAGTAGGAGGTCATTGGTAACTTTGACTAGTGTTGTTTCTGTGCTAGGATGAATCCTGAAACCTGACTGGAAATCTTCTAATAAGCTGTTGCCGTGGAGAAAGTCACAGAGCTGTTTAGCAAAAGCTTTCAACCCTCAAGAGTGCACAATAGTTACAAGTGACTCCTGCTCTGCACGCTCTGCAGACTAGTAGAAAACTCCTGCTTGAGACAAATAGCATAGACACTTCATATTTTATCACTGAATCCTTGAACCTTCTTTGTCTGTACAGCCCAAGCAGCGAAACGTATCAAAGCATGACATATGAAAATAATCATTTCTAACAGGTCTAAACATGATCTAGCATGTGAAAATAATACAATGCACAAGGTTACATGAGACCAGGTTGATTGAAAATGTTTATAGACTGTAATGATTTCTGAGCTTATTTTCTTAATATGAATTGTGAGTGGAGATGTAATTACATTTTAATGGCAACATCGTTATAAAGAATACTGCTAACGTGCTTTTCTTTAAGTTTTGTTCATAATTTTTTAATTTATATTGCACCGACCAGCAGATTAGACAGGAAAACACTTGAAAGTGTTCCAAAGTTCTACTTCTAAGATATAAATACCTTAATCTAGCAGCATGTTAGCCCACCATGCACCTGCTGCTTCCTGGTGTGGTGAAGTTGATGTGAAAAGGAGAGAGCAAGTTTCCATTGGTGCAAACAGATAACACAGGAAGACTGGTCGGTAGCCTCCAGGCCACAAGATCTTGTTTGCTTGTGCAGCAAGCATCATGTCTAAAATGTAAATTAACAATCTCTGCACAGAATTAGAAACAAGCGGTGGTCTGGTGAGTGAGGTCAGATCATTTTAAGTCTTCAGGGGCAAAGATTTATGTCTCTGCTCATGTGAGGAGTGGTCTCACATAGCTAGACAGAAAGAGAAGGACAAGCAGTGAGAAAGACAGAGGGAGAGGGGGCAATCAAAAAACAAAAACAACAGCGGAAATAATTAAAAAGCCAGCTGTCAATAATGACATCTGCTCGTTACTTAAGCAATAAATTTCAGAACGATATGAGAATTTCAGTAGAGCAGCATATCTCAGGGTTCACCTTAGCAGCCTCAACTATAAGCTTTATCAAAAAGGAAAGTCTTACATCGACTCTTAGTCTTAGAGAGAGTGATTGCATCAGGACCAAAACTGGGAGACAGTTCCACAGGAGAGAAGCCCAGGGACTGAAGACTCTGGCTTCCATTCTACTTTGAGACACTGCTTCAAGTGGGAGTTAAAGGACAGACCCTGTTTAAAGATAACTTCCAGGTTCCTTACGATAGAGCAGGAGGCTAAGATGATTCCATCCAGGGTACCCATCTCATTAGAGAAGGTGTTTTCAAAGTCTTTTGGGCCCAGCGCAATCCCTTCAGTTTTGTTGCAATTTAGTCATATTGCTGTCCATGTTTTTTATTTTCTTTTGAAAGACCTCAAGTTTCGACAGAAGTGCATTGATGAGTATAACTGCATATCATCTGCATAACAATTACAAATAATCAAGTATTTCCTTATTATGTTATCTAATGTAAGCAAATATTGGATGAAGATCATTGGTCCAAGTACAGACCCTTGTGGAACACAGTAACTGACTGTAGTGGCCTCAGAGGAATCATCTTTCACAAGAACAAATTGAGATCAACTCAGTAAACCAGCATGGTCCCAGTTGCATGTTCCAGTCTTTGCAGTGGGACGTGATGGTCAGTGGTATGTAAATCTGCACGAAGATCTAACAAGACCAGCACAGAGACAAGTCCGTCATCATGTGCCAGTAGAAGGTCATGAGTTAAAAGTGGGGGGGGGGGGGGGGGGGCAATAATCATTCAATGGCAAATTTATATTGACAATGTTTTGTGTAAACCAGACTGTCTGAGGGTTAGGGTTAGGATTTTAGCAGCATGTTAGCCCACCTTGCACTTCTAATTCTAGCCAGCTCTTGCTGCTTCCTGATGTGGTGAAGTTGATGTGAACAGCAGAGAACAAGTTTCCATTGTTGCAAACAGACAACACAGGAAGACTGGTCGGTAGCCTCCAGGCCACAAGATCTTGTTTGCTTGTGTAGCAAGCATCATGTCTAAGATGTCAAAAAAACACTACCTCTGCACAGAGTTAAAGACAAGCAGTGGTCTGGTGAGTGAAGTCAGATAATTTTAATAGACACTCAGTGGCAAAGATTCATGTCTCTAGCTAAGTGAGACAACTCCTCACATGAGCAGACATAAGGAGAATGACAGACAGTGAGAAAGACAAAAGGATGGGGGCAATCAACAAATAAAAACAACAGCTGAAATGATAGAAAACCAGCTGACATTAATGACATCTACTTGTTACTTAAGCAATAAATTTCAGCACAATATGAGCATTTCAGCATGGCAGCAGAGCATCATATTTCAGGGTTTACCCAAGCATCCTTAACTATAAGCTTTATCAAAAAGGAAAGTCTTACTTCTACTCTAAGACTTAGAGAGGGTGTTTGCACCAGGACCAAAGAACAGTTCCATCGGAGTTGAGCCTGGTGACTGAAGGCTCTGGCTCCCTCTCTACTTTGCAAGACTCTAGGGACCACAAGAAACCCTGCATCCTGGGAGCGAAGGGTTCGAGCTGGGTCGTAGTCAAGTCAAGTCAATTTTATTTGTATAGCGCCAAATCACAAAAAAGTTATCTCATGACACTTTACAAGTAGAGCAGGTCTACCACGCTCCTTCAATGAAATTACACCCAAAAATTCTCCATGAGCAAGCACATCCTGCAACAGCAGCGACAAAACCCTTCCTTTTAACAGGCAGGAATGTCGAGCAGATCCAGGCTAAATGGGGACGGCCTTCTGCTTTGACCGGTTGGGGGCAAAGAGAGCAGGAGAGCAGGGCAGAGACAAAGACAGATAATGAAGGAAGACAGATATACAGAAGGAAAGAGTGGAACAGAGATAAAGAGAGAGAGAAAAGGATGAGACTGATGGACAGACGGGGACGTGAGCAGGTGGAGCTACAGGTGGCAGCTTGAGCCTCTTCAGGTCTGCAGCCTCCTCCAGCAGCACCCGGGATCTGGGATAAGGGGAGCCCGAAGGCTCCGGAGAAGGAGATGAGTTAGTAATATGTATGAGTATGATTTATGTATAACAAATATAGGAGGTCAGAGAGGATTAGAGAGAAGCCCAGTGCACCATGGGATTTTCCCCAGCAGCCTAAGCCTATAGCAGCATATCTAAGGGCCAGCCTAAGCAGCCCAACTATAAGCCTGATCAAAAAGGAAGGTCTTAAGTCTGCTCTTAAAGGTCGAGAGGGTGCCTGCATCCCAGACCGAAACTGGGAGACGGTTCCACAGGAGCGGAATTGCAGTCATCCAGCCTGGAAGTGACAAAGGCGTGGACTAGTTTTTCTGCATCCTTTTGAGACAGGATGTGTCTGATCCCAGCAATGTTTCATAAATGAAAGAAAGCAGTCCCAGAAATTTGCCCTAATGTGGGCATGAAAGGACAAATCCTGATCAAAGAGAACTCCTAGGTTCCTTACGGTCGTGCTGGGGGCCAAGGTTATACCTTCCAGGGTACCTTTAGATAGGGTGTCTCTAAGATGTTTTGGGCCCAGGACAATGACTTCAGTTTTATCGGAGTTTAATAAAAGGAAATTAAGGGTCATCCAAGTTTTTATCTCCTTTAGACAGGCCTCCAGTTTCGTCAGCTGATTTATTTCATGTGGATGCATTGATAAGTACAGCTGTGTGTCGTCAGCATAACAGTGAAATTTAATTGAGTGTTTCCTAATAATGTGACCTAGAGGAAGCAGATAAAGGGTGAATTGGATTGGTCATAGCACAGAGCCTTGAGGAACACCATAAGTGACTGCAGTGGTTTCCGAGGGTTTACCATTAGTTTGTACCAACTGAGATCGACCTAGTAAATATGACCTGAACCAGTTTAGTGCAGTTCCTACAATGACATGTTCCAGTCTCTGTAGAAGGATATGGAGGTCAATGGTATCAAAAGCTGCACTAAGATCTAATCAGACCAGCACAGAGACGAGTCCGTCATCTGATGCTAGTAGGAGGTCATTGGTAACTTTGACTAGTGTTGTTTCTGTGCTAGGATGAATCCTGAACCCTGACTGGAAATCCTCTAATAGGCTGTTGCTATGGAGAAAGTCACTGTAGGGAACTATGAGCTCTGTCAGATTTGAAGGTGCCTGATTGTTGAGGGCTTTGTATGTTACAAGGAGAGTTTTGAATTCTATTCTGAAATTGACAGGGAGCCAATGCAGAGAAGCCTACGCAGGAGAGATATGGTCTCTACTATGAGTCTTTTGAGACAGACTGGTGCAGCCTGATAGGAGAGAATTGCAGTAATCCAGTTTTAAATTAACAAATGCATGGACTGGTTTCTCTTCATCTTTTTGAGACAGGATGTGTGTGATCGTAGTGATGTTACATAAATGAAAGAGGGTGTTTCTTGAGATTTGCATCATGTGGGTGTTAAAGGATGGACCCTGATCAAAGAGTACCCCCAGGTTCCTCACAATAGTGCAGGAGGCTAAGATGATTCCATCCAGGAAACCCATCTCATTAGAGAAGGTGGTTCCCAGGTGTTTTGGGCCCACCACAATAACTTCAGTTTTGTTGCAATTTAGTCATAGGAAAATAATGCTGTCCATGTTTTTATTGTCTTTGAAAGGCCTCAAGTTCAGTCAGCTGATTGTTTTCATGTGGATGCATTGATTAAGTAAAACTGCATATCATCTGTGTAACAATGACACTTAATCAAGTACATCCTTTTAATGTAATCTAAAGGAAACAAATATTGGATGAATATCATTGGTCCAAGCACAGACCCTTGTGGAACACTGGGCAATAATCAGTCAATGGCAAATTTATATTGATAATGTTGTTCCTGTAAACCAGACTGTGTGAGGAATGCTCTCAGTGCTCTGACTGAAGCTTCTCGCCCATTTCTTCTTGTTTTTGGGATCAGTATTCAGTGTCTTTTCACACAACTAGCTAGTCAGGTCATTTACTGTATGATGAACATATGAGGAAGTCAGAGGTCACTCCTATTTCAAAGGAACATTCCTCCTTTTTACAAAAGTTTTCATTTTAAGATCATTTGTATTACCATTGTCATGCATGCTTGTGAGACAGTTGTATAAAACTGCAAATAACTTATTGGTAGACTGGCGGGGTTCACCTTGTATTGGTCACCAGTCTATCGCAGGGTCATCCATCCATCCATCCACTGTCTTCTGCTTATTCCTATTAAGGGTGCGGAGGGGCTGGAGCCTATCCCAGCGTCAAAGGGCGAAAGGCGGGGTACACCCTGGACAAGTCGCCAGTCCATCGCAGGGCCAACATACAGAGATGAACAACCATTCGCTCTTCCATTCATACCTACAGTCAATTTAGAGTATCAATCAGCCTCGTCCCCAAATTGATGTCTTTGGATGGTGGGAAGAAGCCGGAATACCAGAGAGAACCCATGCGTGCACGGGGAGAACATACAGACTCCACACAGAAAGATCCCGTGCCTGAGCCAGGACTCGGACCCGGAAACCTTCTTGCTGTGAGGTGACAGTGCTGACCACTGCACCACCGTGCAGCCCCCGTCACAGGGCCATCAAGAGCAATTAGTCATTCAGTGTCTTGCTCAAGGACACTTCAGCGTGGTCACAGGGGCAAGTGAGGATCAAACCAGGGACCCATGGGTTGCTCGACAGCCACTCTTGCGCCACACTGCCCCTTTGAGAATTATTATTCACAATTTATTTTAAAAAGCCTCTAATTAAGGTTAAGATGGGTGTTTTTGATCAGAAAACTTCATTAAATATTTATAGCACAGCTTCAGATTGAGTTTCTTCTGCCACTGACTTGATGCTGACTGACTTGTAATGTAGTTGATGGTTCAGTGTCACCGTCAGACAAAGGAAACAGTTCATCAGTCATTGTCCTGAGTATGTGAGGGTTCTTATTATGAAACTGAGTTCATTTGCATTTTATCCACCCTGAACATTCGATTCTCTGTACACTTCCACATTCTGTTCTCACAATTCAGCTTCAGTTGATGGACACAGAATTCCTGTTCACATTTGTGACGATTCCTGGAGGGTGGAAAAGATAGAGCTGAGCTGCATGCCTTTAACAAGGCCTCATCCACAACTACAACCTCCACCACCAGCACAGCACCTCCCAGGTATAACAACTTTGGCGTTGTCTTGAGACTTCCAACACCAGGGGTCTGCAACCTTTTTTTTATCAAAAGAGCCATTTCGCCCCCTCTTTCACCAAAGAAAAACAGTCTGGAGCCTCAAAACACAACACAACTTATAAACTTTCAAATGTTTTAATAGAATAAAGAACAGAAGTGCAGTGTGCATGTGTGGTCCTCCTCTGGAATAAATAAAAGTGAACTATGCAGGCCTATTTGAGTCCTTCCTATATTTTTGTGAAATAAAAATAAAAACTAGCCCACTTTAATATGAATAAAACAGTTAACACTAGCTTAGCAATTTTAAAAACTTAATTAGGAATGTTTGTGGCAAGTCCCTTTTGGTGTGCTCTCATTCATGTTTCTTTCTCAGACAGTTATCAATTGAAGAACCTGAACATACAAAAAAAAAAAAGCATCAGCTCAAAATAGATTTTTTTTTTTTCCTGTCTGAAAAATAACAGCCTATGAAATGCAATTGTTCTCACCTGTTTCATATGACTTCTGTGTCTGAAGTTCGCTGCAGATCATCCCTATGTCGGGGCTGTAAGATGTGACTTGGATTTTCACACAGGACTGGAGGCCCTCATTTGTGAGGCGGGAGCGATGTTTGGACTTTATGAAGTTCATGCTTTAGAAAACTTGCTCACATAAGTATGTTGAGCCAAAGATGGACAGGACTCCAAATGCATATTTTTTTTCATGTTCACATACGTTTCAGGAATGGCACTCAACGTGTCCAAAACAAGTTTGTTGGGTTTGGGGAGCTTTATAATGAGACACAGCTGGGAAGGAACAATCAGGGAGGCGGTGTGACAAGCCGGAACAAGGAAGTAAAACCTGTGAAGACAAGAAAGAAACGTGAGTTACCAAAATAAAACAGGAAGTGAAACACAAAACATGAAACACGAAGACAGACAGGGAAGCTAGACTAACAGGATCATGACACATATATTCCCATTAAATCCCACGGAAAGTTTCCAACTTTGAAATTTCCCTGAATTTTGCAACCCTAGTTTCCACTCACTCCCCTCTGAAAAGTCGCCTAGTAATGTAGCTTTAGTGCACGTCTTGCAAACAACTCCTCTCACTTGAAATTGAAAATATATCACCAAGTTTCACCAGTTGTGTTCGCTTGCCTGTTTTTATGTACTCCAACAGCCACTCCAGCTTTCACAACATGCGTTTCTTCATTTCATTTTGAGAAGATTAAGTGCCACAGCTTGCTTGTTTAGCCATGAAAAACAAATGCAACAACAGCAGCTACTTGATATTGATTGGCTGTCAAGCTAAATAACCGCTGCAGGTTTTGCCTGGCAGCACCTAGCAGGCACGTTCATCCCTGACTGACAGTCACTTTGTTACCAGTCAATCATTGCATAGACAAACGCCCACAGTGGGGCACATCCTGCTTTAAGTCATGAATTTCACCATTCACAATGTGCATTAGTCGAAAAAGCCCAGTGAAAACTGGACAGGGATATTTGAGCGTGCAACTTTTATGTCTTGGTGGGGAGCAGTGCACAGTTGCACAGTGAAACTTAGAGGGGTGGGCTCTCTCCTCATTTGATCCATGTCTCCAAAACTTTGGTGGAGGAATAGAGTGGAATGTTGTTTTTGGTAAGTGTTCCAAATATATAGGTTGTGTACTCACTACCTATGGTCAATTGACAGACATGCAGGACAACATAAAGAGATTCCCCGCTTAATAGATGGGTATCTCCTATTTGATAAGCAAGATCAAAGATTAATGTTAGAAGTTACAAATCAAATTCAAAGATCAAAACAGATCCTCATGTACAAAAATCATTCCATACATACAGGAACATTTTAGGTAGGAACAACCCTAAACTCGAAATACAGCCTCTGGGTCTAATGTCAAAATGAGTGTGGACACTAACTGCTCTGACTCAGCAAATGTGCGTTAACTTCCTTGATCTGCATTTAAGATACGCCACTCATTTCAAACTTTTTCCCTTTCAAAGTGACTCATTTTGGTTTTTGCTTCCGTGTGAGCTTCTCTTTGCTGTAGTTTAGGGGCCACAGGCTGAACTTCCTGTTTGCAACCAAACAAATTTCCACCAGCAGAAACCTGTTTGCACTGCCTCAAACCTTTTCCACCACAGCAGTAATGAACTGCAGGAAACTGCAGTCCATGACAGCAAACATTAGTGGTTTAAAAACTCTCCAGCCATATTCTCAATAATCAATCACATTCATTTGAGCAAAAACAAACTCTGAATCTTCCAGACTGGTGCAACTGTGAAAGAGCGTGGACAAATGAGAGTTAGTCCAACTGAAGGAGTCAGCTACCCCCATGACGAACAGAAGGTGAAGAAGACAGGAGGAACAAAACTGTCTTTGTAAGTTTCAGTTTCATCTGCTGTGGTTTTGTGACCTGTATGAATGATCTTAAACCCCACCACACGGGAAGCCAACTGAAATAGCAGAAAACCTTTAAACAGAGGTGTCTGATCATCCAGACTGTGCTAACCCTTTCACGAGAACAACCTCACACCAAAGAGGGAATTCTTTGGATTATTCTGAATGACTGCAATTGGATTTATGAAAATGCAGATTATTGAAAAAGCACAATCATTTATCCTCACATCAAGGTCTTCAGGAATGGCACATGCAATTGACAGAGCAATTTACAGCCTGCATACGCAATACGCATACGTTTGCTATGCCAGAAATTGTCAGAAATGAACCACGACAGCTTGCGGGGGGGGGGGGGGGCATGAAAGCCACAGTAAAATAAAACAAGGAATAAGAAAACAGTAAAAGCTACTTACACACAATGTCGTCATTCTCAGTATTGTGGCAGGATGAGGAAAAAACAGGAGACGAAGGCGAGTTTTAACTTCTTTAATGCTCAACCAAAAAAAACAACTGCAACAGGAATAACTTTACCACAGAGCCCACGAAAGTAAACCATGCCCCCGGCTCACAGCCCTGCTAGGTGAGAGGCATAGCCCCTGGTGTCCGCCACAGTATCATGTAAATATAGACTTGCAGACAGTGCTCCAAGCAAGAGGTCACTACCTTTTCTTTTGTAAGACCACTAAGCTAACTTTAGCTTACTGAAAGCTCACGTTATGGCTATTTTTTTTAGCTGAACTAGCCACCGAACATAGTCTTGCTTTTAGCATAGCTAGCCACCAAACATTTCCTCATTTAGCTGGTCACCGAATATATTCTTACCGCAATTTTATAGAATTACTCTCTCAAACACAGACTTTTCACTCCAAAGCAGCCAACTGGTCCTCCATAGTCAGCAACCTGGAGTTTACTGCAGCAAACTGCTCATTCACATCTGTAGCAAACATAGTAAACTCTCTGGTAAGCCCACCGATAGCACACAGCACTTTTTCTCGTCAGTTTGCAGACTTGCTGAAAGAGGTTGATCGTGTCCATGCAGAAGAGTTCCAAGCGAGATGCTGTTCAGCCAAAGTTAAACACAAAACAAAGCAGCAAAACACGACTCAATTCAAGCTAAAATTTAAGAGCCTATAATTGGGCTATCCTGAGCAAGATTTCTTTGTACCAGAGATTTTCTTAAATTTTTTTTTTTTTAAAAGTCACCTCTTTATTTGCTGTTGTTTCACTCACAGTCCTCTAACCTACTATAAGTCCAATAACAGACATTAATGGCTTTAACACATCTCATAAGCTATTTCTGAAGCAGAGGTAAGAACGCTCAAGACTCACCTGACTAGCTTAACAGCATAAATGGTCTCGAGATAGATAGATTGATAGATAGATAGATAGATAGATAGATAGATAGATAGATAGATGATAGATAGATAGATAGATAGATTGATAGATAGATAGATAGATAGATGATAGATAGAAAGATGGATAGATAGATAGATAGATGATAGATGATATAGATGATAGATAGATAGATAGATAGATGATAGATAGACAGATGGATAGATAGATAGATAGATGATAGATAGATAGATAGATAGATAGATAGATGATAGATAGACAGATGGATAGATAGATAGATAGATAGACAGATGATAGATAGAAAGATGGATAGATAGATAGATAGATGATAGATGATATAGATGATAGATAGATAGATAGATGATAGATAGACAGATGGATAGATAGATAGATAGATAGACAGATGATAGATAGAAAGATGGATAGATAGATGATAGATAGACAGATGGATAGATAGATAGATAGATATTCAGATAGATAGACGGATAGATAGATGGATAGATAGATAGACAGACAGATAGATAGATGGATGGATGGATGGACGGACGGACGGACGGACGGACAGACAGACAGACAGACAGATAGATGATAGATGGATGGATGGATGGATGGATGGATGGATAGATAGATAGATAGATGTGTACATGAATACATCATATGGACAATGAAAAATAACTCAATAAAAATCCATATGAATGATCTAAGAGTGGCGTCAGCATCACCTTGCAGTGGCCGATGTCAATTTCTGACAATTTTTGGCAGTGTCCGTGTCGCCTGCAAATTGCCACAAATTGTCAGAAACCTGGACTTTCATGGTCATTTTCAGTGCCACATACTGACGAAAATCACACTTAACATGCAGTGAAATCTGTCTGTCTGTATGTGTTGACCCTGTGATGGACTGGCGACCCGTCCAGTGAAATCTGCCTCCCGTCCGAAGGCAGCTGGGATAGGCTCCAGCCCCCCGCGACCCTTCACTGAATAAGCGGTAGAAAATGAATGGATGGATGTTTTTGGTATCTAGTTAGGGACTATTGTTCAATGCGTTCTGACAGTCTTTTTTTCCCCAGTCCCAAGGTAAACTTCTCAGTTCTGTTGACAATACTTGATGTCAGAATAAACCACAGAATCTCTGCCGTGTTCCACTGCAGTTGTCCTGACAGAGAGGTGTCTGGGCGTCGACCTCACAGCTGCATAGATAACAGCAACACTACTCTGTGACAAAGTACAATAATCAGGATTAATTTGTGCTGTTGACTGCAGAGAGAGAGAGACAGTCAGTCTAACATGAATTTGACATACAGCGAAAATATGACACTGCGACATCCAAGATCAACTCCTACCTGATTTTCTGGAGAAGATCCATCATCTTCAGCTTCTAAAAGAAAACATATCTGTTCCAGTGACTTCAGAATAGAACACACTGTGGATCTGATTGTGACACAGACATAAAAGTTTTAAATACCTGATGGAACATTCCTCTGACTTTTACAAAATGTCCAGAGAAGAATCAAGGTCACAATCCCAAGAACGATGTTTGAAATCATCAGTGTAACAACAGTTGGACTCAGTTCATCAGGTCGAGTTAAAGCAGTGTCTCCTGAAATAGGAGACTGAGAAGATAAAGTTCTGAATTCAAAACTTCCAATGTATTAGTCAGCTTTTGACTATGTATCCTGATGTTGACATCTGTTTGGGTAAGAAGTTAAGCAGACTGCATTTTAATTTTGCTCAAGAAATCAAAACTCATCCCGAACAGGTTGGCTTTGTAATTTGCTGCCCCCCACAGCTCCACCTGCTCACGTCCCCGTCTGTCCATCGGTCTCTTCCCTTTCTTTCTCTCTTTATCTCTGTCCCACTCTCTTTCTGGTTATCTGTTGTCCTCCATTATCTGTCTTTGTCTCTGCCCTGCTCTCCTGCTCCCCCCCCCCCCCCCCAACCGGTCAAAGCAGAAGGTCGTCCCCACTGATCCTGGATCTGCTCAGTGTTCCTGCCTGTTAAAAGGAAGGTTTTCATCGCTGCTGTTGCAGGATGTGCTGCTGATGGAGAATTGTTGGGTGTAGGTTCATTGAAGGAGTGGTGCTGGACCTGCTCTACTTGGAAAGAGTCATGAGAGAACTTTTGTTGGGGTTTGGCGCCGTACACATAAAATTGACTTGACTTGACTTCTGATTGTGCTTTTATGTTAAAATTACCTTAATAAGATGATTTTACTCAAACTCAGGATCTTCTCTGAGCAATTAAGATAACACTTTTTGACTTTTTGGATGAAGTCAACTTCTATTCTCTTACCGTAAATGTTAATCCTGGTTCCACTTCCAAACAACGTGTCTCCACTTGAAGCCACAGCGCAGTAGTAGGTTCCAGTATCACTGGAGCTGAGGTTCCTCATGAGAAGGGTGTACACACAGATAAGCTCTCCAGAGCCGGTCTCATTCCTCTGAAAGGTTGCAGCTGTATTCCCAGACCAGTGAATCATTTTTGGAGCAGAATTCTCAGAGTTTTTCAGCCATACAACACCAGTGTGTTCTGCTGCACAGTGTTCAGTGAGAACAGAACAGCTGAGAGTCACAGAGTCACCTGGCTGCACCGACTGAGACTCTGGCTGCTGGAAGACAGAGTCACTGCTCATCTTTGAACCTTGGGGAAAGAAAGCTAATGAGCGGTGATCAATAACTTCATGTTCTCATTCGACTGAAATCATGTTGAGATGCCACAAATACCTTCCAGTACCAAAACGGTTCCACGTCCAAACTGAATCTCATCCCACTTCACCACACCACAGTAGTATGTGCCAACATCTTCCCATGTTGTTTCTGATATTGTCAGATGATGGTTGTTGCTGTCAAGTTTTACAGAATAACGGTGTTCAAACTTCTCCTCAAGTGTAGTATGATGATAGGTAAAATCAGATTTTGACACCAGCTCTAGTCTCTTCAGTGCAGACAGTTTGTACCACACTCTTTTATTCATTGCACTCTCTATATAACATTCAATAGTAGCTGAGTCTCCGAGCTTCACCGTTTGGAAAGAATCAGGCTGAGAAATTCCACCGGCCTTTGCTGCACCTGAAATAAAATGCAAAATATCATCAGATTTGTGTTGTAAAGTCAGTGGTGAAAATATTTCACAAGTGTGTTTTGGTTACTTACACAAAGACCAGAGCAAGAAAACAAAGCACACCATCATCTCTTCTGCTTCAGGAGATATGACCAGCTGAAGACACACCAGGCTGAACGACAGCTTGTCCCCACATCTGTTTGAACTGGTTGGCTCAGCACCTCATCATGTAGAACTTGATTGGTTGGATCAGAGTCAAGCACAGACAAAAAAAATCTCATCACATTGGTGGCAATACATCATCAAAGATGATGCTGCACATTTAAACGAGTAGGACAAAGAAAAAAACAAGTTAGGTACTATGGGTTCATCATAGGTTCAGCCCTGCATCTTGATCACTTGTGGGTTTGTCTCTTACACAACACACGCAGCATGTCAAGAAATCGTCCCGGCTCTTACTCTTTGAAGAAAGGAGACCAAGGCCCTTGCTTGAGGTTTATGTATATTTTTTCTAAATCCCCACTTTTCTGACCGTCTGAGCCTCTTGTCCACATGAACAAAGTCTTTTGGGCCACATAGACGTAGATTTTTGAAAATGGAAAAGAAAATATCAGTGGAGCTGTGCAGACATGATGATGTAATAGGGTTGTTCGCATGTTGCATCTTGAGCTTGGTTGGTAGTATTACCTTCTTCACTGGGTCATTTGAATGAGAAAATTTGTTCCCAAGTTTATCATTCTCTTCTTTGTCAGGATACTGTTCCTGAAACTCCACCAAAATGTCTGAATATTTCGTATAACATGACTCCCAGTCTACGTTTTCTTGATCTTTCATGACTTTGCATTGTAACGCAATGTTTAGCAGCAGCTCCACCTCGTCGTCAGTCTACACAAAAGGTTTTTTTTCTTTCTTGCTAGCCATAATGTCTCTTTTTGGGTTTTTAGGGCCTGAGCCTGAAGGCACTTCAGGCGAAGGCATTAGCAGCATTAG
The DNA here is from genome assembly GCF_037954235.1 of Aulostomus chinensis. Taxonomy (NCBI): domain Eukaryota; kingdom Metazoa; phylum Chordata; class Actinopteri; order Syngnathiformes; family Aulostomidae; genus Aulostomus; species Aulostomus chinensis. Next base: position 1,920,885 of record NC_141343.1, on the reverse strand, counting down.
CACATTAGCAGCACTAAAAACACTAAAAACACCCACTAAACACTGTCCCAGCCCCCCCAACACCCCAGACGGCCTGGAGCCAGTTTTCACATCCACACCATTCAAAACCTGGTACTGGACTGTTCTTGCTGTTAATGAGCGTGCGCTTAACGAGCATATTCTAATTTCACCCCCTGAACATGCATGAAATTCACTGAATTTCGGCACACTTCTCCGGTCTGGTGACGCATTCATTAACCTAAAAAAAAAACAACTACAAAGTCGATAGCGCCACCTATGGAGCCACACAACTGAAACATAATTTAAAGATAATTTTCAGCGCTATAACTCCTCCCACGAATGTCCCACAAACATGGGACCAACATCGTTGGACTTGTCTCATCAAGACGGAAAATTCATACACTCTGACCCCTCACCTATCTACAACAGAATGTCCACAATTTGGACAAAACTTTCAAAATGAGGACTTTTTGAGGACTCCCCAAACAAAATCTATCTGCTCCTAGGGCATTAATGCTATCGCTTTCAAACTTACACACATTAATCACACAACTCTGCTCTTCAAAAATCTGTAAAAACTTTGCAATAACTCACTCGGTGTCCATTATACAAGCCCTCAAAGTCGGGGAGACACATTTTACGCTCACAATTGAAGTCTATGGGGAGACCGTGTCCTCTCAGGGTACATACTGTCAAACAAACGCTGCTCACGTCTACACCATACATCCCACAGCTTTTAAAAACACACCACTGCATTCCTGACAAAAATCCCTACAAAAATATGGTATTATGTGTCACTCTTGACCAACGTATGCCGACTTATTCAGCTTTTCCACACTCCGATTCTGGTGCTCCTTCTCTCTCTCCACTCTAGCACAGATCAAAGACAGAGCAGTGGGGGAGGGGTTCTTAAAGGGCCAGCTCTCAGCTCTGCTCTCACTCTAGCACAGATCAAAGACAGAGCAGTGGGGGAGGGGTTCTTAAAGGGCCGGCTCTCAGCTCTGCTCTCACTCTAGCACAGATCAGAGACAGAGCAGTGGGGGAGGGGTTCTTAAAGGGCCAGCTCTCAGCTCTGCTCTCTCTCTCTCTGATCAGACTCAGGCTTCTAACTCCTAAACTACAAGGCCTACAAACTTGGCCAATACACCGTTGGATTCGGGCCAGCGTCAATGATGGCTGCGTGGGGGCTCAGGCCCTAACAACGCTGCTTGCAGTTTTAATTTATTTATTTGTTTGGTTTTGAGTCACCACCAGGCGGCATGGTGGTGCAGTGGTTACGACTGTCGCCTCACAGCAAGAACTTTTGGAGTTTGTTCCTGCATGGGTTCTCTCCGGTAGTTCAGCTTCCTCCCACAGTCCAAAGACATAAAAGAGCGGACAAGGTTAATGGGATACTCTCAATTGACCGTAGGCGTGGCTGTGAGAGTGAACGGTTGTCTGTCTATATGTGTTGGGCTTGTGATGGACTTGCGACCTGTCCAGGGTGAACCCCACCTCTTGCCCAAAGGCTGCTGGGATAGGCTTCAGCCCCCTGTGACACTTAACAGGATAAGTGATAGAAAATGGATGGATGGAGTCACCACCACACGCTCTTCCTGGATCCAACGTTCAAATAGCTGACACACCCTCCTCTCCAAAACCCCTGAATAGACTTGACCAGGAACGCTGAGGAGTGTGATCCCATCATAGTTAGAACACACCCTCCCATCCCCCATCCTAAAAAAGGGAATCATCAACCCAGTCTGCTAATCTAGAGGCACTGCCCCCCATGTCCATGCGATGCTGCAGAGTCGTGTCAACTAAGACAGCCCAACAGCACCCAGGGCTTTGAGGAACTCGGGGGGGGGGATCTGATCCACCTCCGGTGCCCTGCCACCGAGGAGCTTTCTGATCACCTTGGCAACCTCAGGCTCAGAGATAGGAGAGCCCACAACAGAGTCCCCAGGCACTGCTTCCTCCTTGGAAGACATGTCAGAAGGATTGAGGAGGTCCTTGAAGTGTTTCCCTCCACCAGTCCACAACATCTCAAGTCAAGATAAGCAGCACACTGCCTAGCTCATGAACAGAGTTGATAGTGCACTGCTTCCCCCTCTTGAGACAGCGAATGATGGTCCAGAATCTCCACTCCTGAGTCAGGCAGACTAGTACCCCATAATCTTAGAGCCCCCTCACAGGATTCCCAGAGGGACACGGTCAAATGCCTTCTCCAAGTCAGCAAAACACATGTAGACTGGTAGGGAACTCCCACGCACCCTCAAGGACCCTTACTGATCAGGTAATTACAGTTTAACTCTGACTGACCTTAAAAGATAATTCTGAGATTTCTCATCTTGGGCCATTTAATTTCAGGAGTTTGACTCAAAACGAATGGTAAGGAGCTCCTCCTGGAACCGTCACTTTATTGTGGTGGAGGAGTTTTAGTGCCCTAGTGACCCTAGGAGCTATGCTGTCGGGGACATTTTGCCCCTGGTAGGGTCACCCGAGGCAGACTGGTCCTAGGCGAAGGGCCAGACAAAGAACGGTTCAACAGACCCCTCATGGAAAAACCAGCAAGTGCTATGTGTACCCTGCCCGGAGGGGCACCGGGGCCCCGCCCTGGAGCCAGGCCTGGGGTAGGGACTCGAAGGCGATCGCTTGGTGGCCAGGCGTTGGCTCGTGGGCCCCGGCCGGGCCTAGCAGGAAAAGGAGGCACAAGCACATCCTCCCTTGGACTCACCGCCCATAGGAGGAACTGGAGGGGTCCAGTGCAACTCCAGTGATGGGAATAACGTCGTAACTGACGCATAACTTTTTCAGTAATGGGTAATCTAACTAATTACTTTCTCTGTCGTTACAACGGCGTTACCATTAAAACACGCTGTTACTATACGTTACTGAATGTACTCATTGAAGCTGTCATCCGGCTCGGCTCACGCACACACAGGAGCCACAAATATGTGTTTTCTTCTCCTTTGGTGAGGGGGGGTAGGGGGAGGGGCGATATAACCGCCTAAGTAATGATGATTGGCTAAGACAGAGATTTCATGTTAAGCCAACCAGAGACATCAGGTTGGCAGGTGTTTACACACAAACCCAACACATAGCAGCACACACACACAAACTATCAGAGATGGTGAGAGATGGCATTTTCAACCTGGAAATATAGGCACTACTTTAACTTCACGGAGGTTAAAGGTAAAAATGTACATGTTGAGTGTACGTTATGTCGTCCCAGAACGAGAGCAAAGAGGTTGTCAACGTCCAATGTAAGCAACTCCAATTTATTGAAGCACCTCTCGATGGCCTATGCTTCGACTAAACTAGTGGCCAGAAACACCGTTGACACTACCAATGATGATAGCAAGCCAGGTGCTGTTAACATGAGTTCCGCTAACAAAGAAGGACACAGAGCCACGACGCCCAAGCAGTCAAAGCTGAATTTTTTTCTGCCCCACTCCACAAAAACTTGTGACACAAACAGAGATTAACAAACTCATAGGGCGTTATGTTGTTGAAAACATGCTGCCGTTGTCAACAGTTGATTCAGACGCCTTCAGAGCCCTCATAGGCAAAATATCGAGGAGAAGAGGAGCAGCTTCACCGTGCAGAAAGACATTTTCTAAATACATTGATAAAGAGTATGCTAAAATGAACGTCAAGCTCAAAAAAAGATTTGAACAGTTAGAAAAAAATCAAAATTCTTTGACATTTTTAAGCTTCAAAGAAAAAAAGGAACGTAATACTAACTCCCCTTGGTAACTAGTTACTTGCATAGTAACATAACTCAGTTACTAACTCAGTTACTTTTTGGGAGAAGTAACTATAACTAATTACTTTTTCAAAGTAATGTGCCCAACACTGTTTAACTCCCACATGAAGCAAATCTCCAGGACCATCTTTTTCATTTACTAAATATCAATACATTCACACACATCCTGTGTCAAAAAGTTGCAGAGAAACCATGCATTTGTTACTTTAAGACTGGATTACTGCAACTCATTACTTCAAAATTTTCCTTCTAACATACAAAGCCCTTAACAGTCAGGCAAGTCAAGTCAAGTCAAGTCAATTTTATGTGTACGGCGCCAAATCACAACAAAAGTCATCTCATGACACTTTCCAAGTAGAGCAGGTCCAGTACCACGCTCCTTCAATGAATCTACACCCAACAATTCTCCATCAGCAGCACATCCTGCAACAGTGACGAAAACCTTCCTTTTAACAGGCAGGAACGTCAAGCAGATCCAGGATCAGTGGGGACGACCTTCTGCTTTGACCGGTTGGGGGGAAAGAGAGCAGGAGAGCGGGGCAGAGATAAACACAGATCATGGAGAGAGACAGATATACAGAAGGAAAGAGAGGGACAGAGATAAAGAGAGAGAGAGAGGAGGAGAGACTGATGGACAGATGGAGATGTGAGCAGGTGGAGCTACGGGTGGCAGCTTGAGCCTCTTCAGGTCTGTAGCCTCCTCCAGCAGCACCCGGGATCTGGGATGAGGGGAGCCTGAAGGCTCCGGAGAAGAAGATGAGTTAGTAATACGTATGAGTATGATTTATGTATGACAAATATAGGAGGACATTTAATATAGGAGGCACCTTTATATCTAACAGAGCTCATAGTTCCCTACTATCCAGCAAGAGCCCTTCGCTGCCAGGATGCAGGGTTACTTGTAGTCCTTGGAATTTCTAAAACTAGAAAGGGAGCCGGAGCCTTCAGTCACCAAGCTCCTCTCCTGTGGAACCATCTCCCAGTTTCGGTCCTGGTGCGAACACACTTTCTAATTCTAAGAGTAGACTTTAGACCTTGGCCCTGAGATATGCTGCTCTGCTGCTATATTGAAATGCTCATATTATGGTGAAGTTTATGGCTGAAGGAACCAGTAGATTTTATTATTGACAGCTGGTTCACTATTATTTCCACTGTTGTTGTTTTTGTTTCTTGATTGCCCCCATCCTTCAGTCTTTCTCACTGCTTGCAGCTGTCATTGCAGTCAGTCATAATATTTAAGTTCATTTAGATATTGATAAATGAGTTGGAGTTAAAATGTGAATAATTTATGTTTTAAATAAAAGGAATATATTTTTGTGATTTCATGTGAATGTAATTTCTTTTAAAAAGGAACTGTTTATTGTTTATAGCGGAACTAATGTTCGTTGTCGTAGTGATGCTTCACAGTAGTCCTGAAGCGACGCACCTCCTCACCACGCTGAAGGTGAGCACCTGTGATACGTGCGGTGTGGAGACACAGATGAAAGATAAAAAGAAAGGATAACAAGACAAGACTCTTAACTCCGTTTAGTTGAAAGGCCCAACGAGGTATGTGTATGTTAATGTATTATTATTTTTTACATTGTGTTTGTAATTTGCTCCATTTTTATCAGAAGCTAATCGTTTGTTTATCCTCTGTTAAGTTCTTCGGACATGTAGATGTTTCTCTACCTTCCCTCGGCCTGTGTGAGGAATACATGCCTGTGAACGAGAACACCTTGTGTCATCTTTACCTGAACAGGAGTTATACTGCTGTAATGGAAAATTTTTGTATCACATTGTGTTTTTATGTTTAAACTATTATTGAACTCTGTGTTGTTTTTACGTTTGCACCATGGTTGAATATTGTGATTCAGTGACCTTAAGTATGAGACAGTTGTATGTCTGAAAAATGTCTTGTATTAGACTTCCTGTTTCTGCACTGAGGCGATAAGCTTTCTATGTTCTTGTTTTCCTAAATTTCCATGACTGGCAGGTGTTTTAGTTAGTGTGTTAGTTAGAGTTCAACTTGGACTTCCTCTCATATATGACAGCAGATTTTATATTCGTATAACCATATAAGGTAATCTTTCAAGTAGGCGAGTGTAAATCTGCCTTGCAGCAAAGATTGTATCGAAGTTCGAGTGACTCTCTAGTCTTTGGATTCTTCTTCAGCATTTGCTCCTTGTGTGTTGAACAAATTTCCCTCTTGCAAGATCAAGGAACTGGTCGGACTCAGCAACAATTGTTTCAGTGTTGTTTCTCATCTCATCAGAACTTGGAGCCTCTCTGGACAGTGTGTCTCTCTTAATAATTAATCCACTACAACTGCTCATCTTTCTCCTTCTGTTTAGCTACGTGAGACGACTCCTGTTAACTTTTTGCACCAATGGAAACTTGCTCTCTGCACAACAGTACGCAGCAAGAGCTGGCTAGATTTAGAAGTCCAAGGTGGTTACATGCTGTGAAGAGTAAAATATTTATAGCGTAGAAGTAAAACTTAGGAACACTTTTTAGTATTTTTCCATCTAATCTGCTGGTCAGTTAATATAAATTAAAAAATGATGAATGAAACATTAAAGCAAATCGTGTTTGCAGCGTTCATTATGAACAATGTTTTAATTAAAAAAGAATTACATCTTCACTCACAATGCATATTAAGAAAATAAGTTCATAAATTATTACAATTTAGCAATATCTTACAGTAAAAGCATGTAAGCCCACCTTGGACTTCTAAATCTAGCCAGCTCTGGCTTTTTGCATATGTATTTGCTCACGTGAGGAGTTGTCTCACATAGCTAGACTTCCCTCCCTGTGCTTGCATAGGAGGCTCAACCTGTTATCATTCTACTATGATGGGATCAAAAACATCGATAGTATATTTGACTTTTGACTTAGTGAGGGCAGGGGGTGTCAAATGGTCTCTTCTAGTAAGCATAGGAAGCACAACCTCATTTGAAGGCACCATTAGGGGCAGCTGATTGCTAGTTTGCTTAGCTGCAATGACCACCAGCGGTGGGGCATAGAGAAACACGTCAAAATACATTCTTCCTCTGTTTCCAAAATGGTGGAATCTGATTCATACCCGGAACTACTTTCCTGAACACACTTAGACAGTCTCATCATAGCTTCCAACAACAAAACAAATCATTTGTTGACAACTGGAGAAACGACTGCTGCAACTAATCATAGCAGACTTTTCAAGCAAGGATGAGGAGGATGACTTGTGGAAAAAACAAGGATCCTCTCCCTGATTCATTTGAACTCGAATATACACAGAGGAGGAACTGCAGATTGCTGAGAGAGCAGGACGGGACTAGAGGCTGAGATCGTCACAACAGCTCCAGGTATGAATGTCATAAAACAACCTCTAGCAATTTAAAACATTTTTTTGTTGTGGCAAAAGTATTTGATGACTTGATGAGAGCTTTCTTTACTGTCCTGCTGTTATCATTCATCAGGGTTAAGCCAGATAACGGTCAGCCACTCTATCAGGGGGAGAGGAGCTTCAAAATGCCTCAAAGAGCAGAGAAGGGTGTTTAGTTGCTTTACTGGCTGTAAAACTGAAGAACAATAAGCTTATTTACCAAGATGTAGCATTTTTATTTTACCCTGATTTTCTCTAACTGCTATATTAATTATAATTAGCTTGTGATGTCAGATCTGAATGTAATTTTCAACAACACACAAAGTCAAGAGGATGTCCCAGATAAAGCCACTTTGGTATGATTTTATTTTAATATATTGAGACATTTCAGTTTTTATTCAACATTGTTAAAGGAGAAATGACGCTCTCGTTTATTCAGCATATGAGTCAGTAGTTTTCTAATAGTTTACAACTCTGACGGTGAATATACTACAAATCGGGGCATATTTTCACGAGTAATACACTTTTGGAACCATTCTGTCTGTAATATCCTAATATTTCTTGTTAAAATGTTTCTTTTTATTTCCATTAATAATTATCCTGGTATATGTCAGTTAATTATCCTGATTTATCTTCAAAGATGATTTGTTATATCATTGCAAATCTGAACTAAGTTTTTCATTTTGGTACCCTGTTTAAGGTACATAGAGCTGCCCATGTCATCGTCATCGTTGTCCTCTGCTAATCCGGTTGGTCCGGGTTAGCCTCAGCACGGAAGCCCAGACTGCCCCACTTCCACCAGCTCTTCTGGGGGAATCCTGAGTCGTTCCCAGGCCAACCGAGAGATATAATCCCTCCAGTGCGTCCTGGGTCAGCCTCAGGGCCTCCTCCTGGTTGGGCATCCCTGGAACACCTCCCGGGGGAAGTGTCCAGGAGGCATCCTCACCAGATGCCCGAACCACCTCCACTGACTCCTCTACATGGAGGAGCAGCTGCTCTACTCTGAGTCCCTCCTGAATGACTGAGCTTCTCACCCTGTCTCTAAGGGAGAGCCCAGCCACCCTGCGGAGGAAACAAATTTGGCCGCTTGTATTTGAGATCTTGTTCTTTCGGTCATTACCCAGAGCTCATGACCATAGGTGAGGGTTGGAACGTAGACTGACCGGTAAATCAAGAGCCTCGCCTTTTGGCTAAGCTCCCTCTTCACTACAAGGACTGGTTTAGCACCTGCATCACTGTGGATGCCGCCCCAATCCACCTGTCAATTTCCCGCTCCATCCTACCCTCACTCATGAACAAGACCCCGAGATACTTAAACTCCTCCACCTGAGGTAAGACCTCCCCCCGACCTGGAATACGCAAACCACCCTTTTCCAGCTGAGTGCCATGGCAACAGCCCTGACAGCCCCACAACATTCAGAGGCTTGAGATACCCTGGGCCAGGGGTGTCAAACTCAAATACACAGTGGGCCAAAACGTAAAACTTGAACAAAGTCGCGGGCCAGCATTGAACAAATGAACCTTTTAATATGGACCCAAACAAGATTTGCTTTAACATTGAATATGGAACAAGCAACACTTATTACTATACAATATATAACTTAATAGTCTAGATATGCAAAATCGAATTTCAAATAAAAAAGCACATCAATGACATTCATTTATTAAATAAAATTTAAATAACAATAAATAATAATAATTTTAAAAATAAAATAACAATAATAAATCAATCATCCAGCCCATGTCTTGGAGTAGCAAGAAAAAGTGCATAAAGAAAACGTTAATTATTGCTCAGTTTGCTACACACTGATCTAATCTGATGTGCCCAAGCCAGATACCTGGCATCTCTTCTTGGATGATAATTCATCAATGTCTGGGCTCAGGCTTTGAGCTGAGGAAATCCTCAGTATCGAGTGAAGGTGTTCATCAGTCAGACGTCTCTTGTGAGATGTTTTGGTCATCTTCATCGAGGAGAAAAGTTGCTCATATAGATAAGTGCTGCCGAACATGGAGAGCATCTGAGCAGCTTGGGTGCGGAGCTGAGGCATTGTGTCAGGGATGAACTGTGGAAACTGTGCGGCGCCCACAGCATCATACTTTGACTTCAGCGTGTCATTCCACTGGAGTTCAATTAGCTCCATTTGGAGGTTGGTTGGTGCATTTTCCACATTAACTGCCAAGTAATTACTGAGCAGTTCAAACCTACATTTCTGGACATCAAAGTCAGCAAATCGCCGGCTAAACTCAGCGCCGAGTACACTGAGTTTTTCAGCAAACTGTGTGCATGGGAACAAGGTGGTAAAGAACTGTGTTTTTATGGTGTGGCAGCAGGGAAAATGGCCAAGGTTTCCTTGCAGCATTTGATTCTCCCACAGGCACAGTTTAGTTTTAAAAGCCCTCACTGCAGCGTACATGTCCGTGATGATGCGCCCCCACCCCTGCAGGTTCAGCGCATAGAGATGGCTCAAGATGTCACACAGAAAGGCCAGCTCACTCAGAAACTGTTTCTCCCGAAGCTCAGCTGTGTCCTTCCCTTTGCTTTCCAGAAACTGACATATTTCCTCATGCAGCTCGAAACATCTGTTCAGTACTTTTCCTCGGCTTAACCATCTCACCTCTGTGTGATACGGCACGTCTGCGTATTCCGAACAACACTCCTCCAGAAAAGACTTAAACTGGCAGTGATTCAGACCTTTGGCTCTTATAAAGTTAACTACTTGTGTTACTGTGGTCATAACATGTTCCGTCTTTAGGGCTTTGCCACACAGTGATTCCTGATGTATGATGCAGTGATAAACAGTTAGTTCACCTGCACAGTTCTCTTCCCGCATCTTCTCCCGGACCCTGCCCACCAGTCCACTTGTTTTACCGCACATCGCTGGCGCACCATCCGTCGTTAATCCCACGAGTTTATCCCACAGCAGCTTTATTTCAGTTACACATTTGGAAACCTCCTCAAAGATTTCCTTTCCTGTGGTTGTGCCATGCATTGATTTGAATCCCAATAGCTCCTCCGTAACACACATATTTGAGTCCACTCCACGGATGAAGACTGACAGCTGAGCAGTATCAGATGCGTCGCTGCTCTCATCCACAGCAAGGGAGAATGCAACGAAATCTTTTCCCTTTTCCATCAGCTGGTCATATAGATTGGTGGCAAGACCACATGTGTGATCAGCTACTGTGTTTCTGCTCAGGCTCACGTTTGAAAAGGCTTGCTTTTTCTCTGGGCACACGAGGTCACAAACTTTCAACATGCACTTTTTCACAAACTCTCCCTCATTAAAGGGCCGGGCTGATTTTGCGATCTCTGCTGCCACAATATAACTAGCCTTTACAGCAGCTTCACTTTGTGATGTGGCTTTTTTGAACATATTCTGTTGTGAGACCAAACTTCTTTTCATCTCCTCTACTTTCTGGCTCCTTTGAGTCATGTCCAGGTCCTTGTACTTGTCATGGTGTTTTGTTTCATAGTGTCGTCGAATGTTGTACTCCTTAGTTATAGCTACGCTGACTCCACAAATCAGACAAACAGGTCTGTCTTTTACATATATAAACAGATATTCTGTCTCCCACCTGTCCAGAAAGCTCCTGTTGTCTGCCTTTCTTTTCGCCATTTTTGGGAAGGGGTATCACAGTGACAGTTGTAGCTTGAGGTCGCTATGACTAGTGTCACAGAGGAGAGGGCATTTCTGAGACCTGTCCTGATTGACGCGCCAAAACAACAGCAAGGCATTATGGGATTTGTAGTATTAGCGATGAATGAATGTGCTGTATAATACCGGTGGGCCAGCTCTAGTAATCATTTGGTATAGCCTCGCGGGCCAAATATAATTACACTGCGGGCCAGAGTTTGACACCTATGCCCTGGGCAGATCTCATCCACCCCCGATGCTCTGCCCTCGTGGAGTTACTTAACTGCTTCCGCGACTTTTGCCCTGAATATTGGACAACACCCCCCCCCCCCCAAGTACTACCCAAATTCTGTTTCCTACATGGAATACGTGTTGGTGGGATTGAAGAGTTCCTCAAAGTATTCCTTCCACTGCCTAATTATTTCCCCAGTTGACGTCAACAGCCTCCTGTCCCCACTGTAAACAGTGTGGGCAAGTTGCCACCTTCCCCCTTCTCCCCTGAGGCGACAGACGGTTTGCCAGAACCTTTTCGAAGGTGACAGTCATTCTCCAGGGCCTCACCGAACTCCTCCCATGCCTGAGTTTTTGCATTTGCGACTGCCATGGCTGCACACCCCACTGCCCCCGGGATTGGGTCAAAGCTCTGCTGGAGGTGGGAGTTGAAGATCATCCTGACAGGTTCTTCCGCCAGGCGTTCCCAGCAAACCCTTACTACTCATTGGGCCTGCCAGGTCTGCGCGGCATCTTCCCATGCCACCTGATCTTCCCCTGTCAACTGATCACCACCAGATGGTGATCAGTTGACAGCTCAGCTCTTCTCTTCACCCGAGTGCCCAGAACATGCAGTCGCAGGACAGATGATATGACAATAAAATCCATCATCGACTTACGACCTAGGATGTCCTGGTGCCAAGTGCACCTGTGGACATCCTTATGTCCAAACATGGTGTTCGTTATGGACAAACTGCAACTTGCACACAAGTCCAACAACTGCATACCACTCGGGTTCAGGTCGGCCTGCCGTTCCTACCAATCACGCCCTCCCGGTCATGCTGTCATTGCCCACATGAGCTTTGAAGTCCCCCAATAGGACAATGGAGTCCCCTGTCGGGGCACCATCCGGCACACAGAGCAGACTGACTTGAAGCGAGTGAATTGATAATTTACTTAAAGTTCCATATTTACAAGTTAGAGTTTTTTTCATGAACGTGAACCCTGTTTCAAAGAGGATAACAATAAAAGTAGTACATGTTAATTTTGCATATGCTATCGCTACAATGTTGACTGTTCGCGAGCTAGCTTAGCCCTCACGTAGACTGGGGGAGAAGCAACAGACGCACACTTGCACTCTACTTGGTGTTGCATCCCCTTAACTGTGTACAATACAGGCTATTTTCTGGAGCATTTAGAAATCAATTAATAAATGAATGGGTGTGTATGTGAAAACTGGCCGGACCGTCTGGCTGAGCTGCCTCATGGGTGTTGGGGGGGGGCTGGGACACTCTTTAGTGTGTGTTTTTAGTGCTGCTAATGTGTTGCTCTGCCGAGCAAACATAATAGGGTCTTCGCCTGAAGTACCTTCAGGCTCAGGCCTTAATAATACTTATCACTGTATTGCTGTCAAATCTTGAAAATAAAAGGCAATTAAAAAATATTTGTATCAGACAAGCTTAACAAATTAGTACAATTGGATTAATTACAGTTTCGATTTTTGAAAAAGCACAAACTTCTTCGCCTCACAAAACCTCACATGAGGATTTCAGGCATGGCACTGTGATAAGAAAAAAAAAAAATCCAGTGTTAATAAATCACAATCACCAACTACTTACCTAATCAGACCTGGATAATACAGGATTATTACAGGCACAATTTGCTGTTTTTGTTTAACAAACTGTTTGCTCAGAGTACAGTGTTGGCTGTCAAAAATCAAAAACATTTCACTCCATGCTATAGGGTTGCACGAGATCTTTCTGTGTGGAGTTTGCATGTTCTCCGCGTGCCTGCGTGGGTTCTCTCTGGTACTCCGGCTTCTTCCCACCATCCAAAGACATGCAGTTTGGGACGAGGCTGATTGATTCTCTAATTTGACCGTAGGTATGAATGTGAGTGTGAGTGGTTGTTCGTCTCTGTATGTTGGCCCTGTGATGGACTGGTGACCTGTCCAGGGTGAACCCTGCCTCTCGCCCGGAGCCGCTGGGAAAGGCTCCAGCCCCCACGCCCCCACCCCCGCGACCCTTAACAGGAATAAGCAGAAGACAATGGATGGATGGATGGGCTATAGGGTAGTGGATGGGTGAACCAATCCACAAGCTCCAAAAGTTTAACCCAAACTTTAGAAATGCCTTTGAAAAGCAATTTGATGGCTGCGTTAGAGAGCAAGCTATGGACAGAGGGATCAGAACATGAATACCTGCTACCAAACCTTAAATGCACTGACGCAGATGTGGCAATTAGCACAGAATTAGATTGTAATAGACTGTTCCTAGAAGAACATGCACTTACCTGAAAGACAGGAGGAAACTGTTGTCCTCTATACTGCCACCTGAGGCAGCTGAAACCACAGTTCTGATTTCATTGATTCATTCTAGCAGGACCTGGCGTTTTTAGTTTGTATTGAAATTGTGGAACTGCTTGAAGCCTGTAAGACGGACCTGAGTTCATCCCCCTAACTTTTTTGTGCCCGTGCTCATCTGCAGAGACCTGCAAGGATAAATGTTGTTGTAAAATGTGTGGAAATTAAAGCTGCAAGCAGCGTCCTTGACACCAGCCCCAATCCAACGGTGTCTTGGTCAAATCCCTGGGCCTTGTAGTTTAGGAGTTAGAAGCCTGAGTCTGATCAGAGAGTGAGAGCAGAGCTGAGAGCTGTCCCTTTAAGAACCCCTCCCCCACTGCTCTGTCTTTGATCTGTGCTAGAGAGAGAGCAGAGCTGAGAGCTGGCCCTTTTAGAACCCCTCCCCCACCGCTCTGTCTTTGATCTGTGCTAGAGTGAGAGCAGAGCTGAGAGCTGGCCCTTTAAGAACCCCTCCCCCACTGCTCTGTCTTTGATCTGTGCTAGAGTGAGAGCAGAGCTGCCAGCTGGCCCTTTAAGAACCCCTCCCCCACCGCTCTGTCTTTGATCTGTGCGAGAGTGAGAGCAGAGCTGAGAGCTGGCCCTTTAAGAACCCCTCCCCCACTGCTCTGTCTTTGATCTGTGCTAGAGTGAGAGCAGAGCTGCCAGCTGGCCCTTTAAGAACCCCTCCCCCACTGCTCTGTCTTTGATCTGTGCTAGAGTGAGAGCAGAGCTGCCAGCTGGCCCTTTAAGAACCCCTCCCCCACCGCACTGTCTTTGATCTGTGCTAGAGTGAGAGCAGAGCTGAGAGCTGGCCCTTTAAGAACCCCTCCCCCACTGCTCTGTCTTTGATCTGTGCTAGAGTGAGAGCAGAGCTGCCAGCTGGCCCTTTAAGAACCCCTCCCCCACAGCTCTGTCTTTGATCTGTGCTAGAGAGAGAGCAGAGCTGAGAGCTGGCCCTTTAAGAACCCCTCCCCCACTGCTCTGTCTTTGATCTGTGCTAGAGACAGAGCAGAGCTGAGAGCTGGCCCTTTAAGAACCCCTCCCCCACTGCTCTGTCTTTGATCTGTGCTAGAGTGAGAGCAGAGCTGAGAGCTGGCCCTTTAAGAACCCCTCCCCCACTGCTCTGTCTCTGATCTGTGCTAGAGTGAGAGCAGAGCTGAGAGCTGGCCCTTTAAGAACCCCTCCCCCACTGCTCTGTCTTTGATCTGTGCTAGAGTGGGGAGAGAGGAGGAGCACCAGAATTGGAGTGTGGAAAAGCTGAATAAGTCGGCATACGTTGGTCAAGAAAGAGGGACACAGAACACCATGTTTTTGTAGGGGTTTTTGTCAGGAATGCAGTGGTGTGTTTTTTAAAAGCTGTGGGATGTATGGTGTAGACGTGAGCAGCGTTTGTTTGAGAGTATGTACCCTGAGAGGACACGGTCTCCCCATAGACTTCAATTGTGAGCGTAAAATGTGTCTCCCCGACTTTGAGGGCTTGTATAATGGACACCGAGTGAGTTATTGCAAAGTTTTTACAGATTTTTGAAGAGCAGAGTTGTGTGATTAATGTGTGTAAGTTTGGAAGCGATAGCATTAATGCCCTAGGAGCAGATAGATTTTGTTTGGGGAGTCCTCAAAAAGTCCTCATTTTGAAAGTTTTGTCCAAATTGTGGACATTCTGTTGTAGATAGGTGAGGGGTCAGAGTGTATGAATTTTCCGTCTTGATGAGACAAGTCCAACGATGTTGGTCCCATGTTTGTGGGACATTCGTGGGAGGAGTTATAGCGCTGAAAATTATCTTTAAATTATGTTTCAGTTGTGTGGCTCCATAGGTGGCGCTATCGACTTTGTAGTTGGTTTTTTTTTAGGTTAATGAATGCGTCACCAGACCGGAGAAGTGTGCCGAAATTCAGTGAATTTCATGCATGTTCAGGGGGTGAAATTAGAATATGCTCGTTAAGCGCACGCTCATTAACAGCAAGAACAGTCCAGTACCAGGTTTTGAATGGTGTGGATGTGAAAACTGGCTCCAGGCCGTCTGGGGTGTTGGGGGGGCTGGGACAGTGTTTAGTGGGTGTTTTTAGTGTTTTTAGTGCTGCTAATGTGCTAATGCTGCTAATGCCTTCGCCTGAAGTGCCTTCAGGCTCAGGCCCTAAAAACCCGAAAAGAGACATTATGGCTAGCAAGAAAGAAAAAAAACCTTTTGTGTAGACTGACGACGAGGTGGAGCTGCTGCTAAACATTGCGTTACAATGCAAAGTCATGAAAGATCAAGAAAACGTAGACTGGGAGTCATGTTATACGAAATATTCAGACATTTTGGTGGAGTTTCAGGAACAGTATCCTGACAAAGAAGAGAATGATAAACTTGGGAACAAATTTTCTCATTCAAATGACCCAGAGAAGAAGGTAATACTACCAACCAAGCTCAAGATGCAACATGCGAACAACCCTATTACATCATCATGTCTGCACAGCTCCACTGATATTTTCTTTTCCATTTTCAAAAATCTACGTCTATGTGGCCCAAAAGACTTTGTTCATGTGGACAAGAGGCTCAGACGGTCAGAAAAGTGGGGATTTAGAAAAAATATACATAAACCTCAAGCAAGGGCCTTGGTCTCCTTTCTTCAAAGAGTAAGAGCCGGGACGATTTCTTGACATGCTGCGTGTGTTGTGTAAGAGACAAACCCACAAGTGATCAAGATGCAGGGCTGAACCTATGATGAACCCATAGTACCTAACTTGTTTTTTTCTTTGTCCTACTCGTTTAAATGTGCAGCATCATCTTTGATGATGTATTGCCACCAATGTGATGAGATTTTTTTTGTCTGTGCTTGACTCTGATCCAACCAATCAAGTTCTACATGATGAGGTGCTGAGCCAACCAGTTCAAACAGATGTGGGGACAAGCTGTCGTTCAGCCTGGTGTGTCTTCAGCTGGTCATATCTCCTGAAGCAGAAGAGATGATGGTGTGCTTTGTTTTCTTGCTCTGGTCTTTGTGTAAGTAACCAAAACACACTTGTGAAATATTTTCACCACTGACTTTACAACACAAATCTGATGATATTTTGCATTTTATTTCAGGTGCAGCAAAGGCCGGTGGAATTTCTCAGCCTGATTCTTTCCAAACGGTGAAGCTCGGAGACTCAGCTACTATTGAATGTTATATAGAGAGTGCAATGAATAAAAGAGTGTGGTACAAACTGTCTGCACTGAAGAGACTAGAGCTGGTGTCAAAATCTGATTTTACCTATCATCATACTACACTTGAGGAGAAGTTTGAACACCGTTATTCTGTAAAACTTGACAGCAACAACTATCATCTGACAATATCAGAAACAACATGGGAAGATGTTGGCACATACTACTGTGGTGTGGTGAAGTGGGATGAGATTCAGTTTGGACGTGGAACCGTTTTGGTACTGGAAGGAATTTGTGGCATCTCAACATGATTTCAGTCGAATGAGAACATGAAGTTATTGATCACCGCTCATTAGCTTTCTTTCCCCAAGGTTCAAAGATGAGCAGTGACTCTGTCTTCCAGCAGCCAGAGTCTCAGTCGGTGCAGCCAGGTGACTCTGTGACTCTCAGCTGTTCTGTTCTCACTGAACACTGTGCAGCAGAACACACTGGTGTTGTATGGCTGAAAAACTCTGAGAATTCTGCTCCAAAAATGATTCACTGGTCTGGGAATACAGCTGCAACCTTTCAGAGGAATGAGACCGGCTCTGGAGAGCTTATCTGTGTGTACACCCTTCTCATGAGGAACCTCAGCTCCAGTGATACTGGAACCTACTACTGCGCTGTGGCTTCAAGTGGAGACACGTTGTTTGGAAGTGGAACCAGGATTAACATTTAAGGTAAGAGAATAAAAGTTGACTTCATCCAAAAAGTCAAAAAGTGTTATCTTAATTGCTCAGAGAAGATCCTGAGTTTGAGTAAAATCATCTTATTAAGGTAATTTTAACATAAAAGCACAATCAGAAGTCAAGTCAAGTCAATTTTATGTGTACGGCGCCAAATCACAACAAAAGTCATCTCATGACTCTTTCCAAGTAGAGCAGGTCCAGCACCACTCCTTCAATGAACCTACACCCAACAATTCTCCATCAGCAAGCACATCCTGCAACAGCAGCGATGAAAACCTTCCTTTTAACAGGCCGGAACACTGAGCAGATCCAGGATCAGTGGGGACGACCTTCTGCTTTGACCGGTTGGGGGGGGGGGGGGGAGCAGGAGAGCGGGGCAGAGACAAAGACAGATAATGGAGGACAACAGATAACCAGAAAGAGAGTGGGACAGAGATAAAGAGAGCAAGAAAGGGAAGAGACCGATGGACAGACGGGGACGTGAGCAGGTGGAGCTGTGGGGGGCAGCAAATTACAAAGCCAACCTGTTCGGGATGAGTTTTGATTTCTTGAGCAAAATTAAAATGCAGTCTGCTTAACTTCTTACCCAAACAGATGTCAACATCAGGATACATAGTCAAAAGCTGACTAATACATTGGAAGTTTTGAATTCAGAACTTTATCTTCTCAGTCTCCTATTTCAGGAGACACTGCTTTAACTCGACCTGATGAACTGAGTCCAACTGTTGTTACACTGATGATTTCAAACATCGTTCTTGGGATTGTGACCTTGATTCTTCTCTGGACATTTTGTAAAAGTCAGAGGAATGTTCCATCAGGTATTTAAAACTTTTATGTCTGTGTCACAATCAGATCCACAGTGTGTTCTATTCTGAAGTCACTGGAACAGATATGTTTTCTTTTAGAAGCTGAAGATGATGGATCTTCTCCAGAAAATCAGGTAGGAGTTGATCTTGGATGTCGCAGTGTCATATTTTCGCTGTATGTCAAATTCATGTTAGACTGACTGTCTCTCTCTCTCTGCAGTCAACAGCACAAATTAATCCTGATTATTGTACTTTGTCACAGAGTAGTGTTGCTGTTATCTATGCAGCTGTGAGGTCGACGCCCAGACACCTCTCTGTCAGGACAACTGCAGTGGAACACGGCAGAGATTCTGTGGTTTATTCTGACATCAAGTATTGTCAACAGAACTGAGAAGTTTACCTTGGGACTGGGGAAAAAAAGACTGTCAGAACGCATTGAACAATAGTCCCTAACTAGATACCAAAAACATCCATCCATTCATTTTCTACCGCTTATTCAGTGAAGGGTCGCGGGGGGCTGGAGCCTATCCCAGCTGCCTTCGGACGGGAGGCAGATTTCACTGGACGGGTCGCCAGTCCATCACAGGGTCAACACATACAGACAGACAGATTTCACTGCATGTTAAGTGTGATTTTCGTCAGTATGTGGCACTGAAAATGACCATGAAAGTCCAGGTTTCTGACAATTTGTGGCAATTTGCAGGCGACACGGACACTGCCAAAAATTGTCAGAAATTGACATCGGCCACTGCAAGGTGATGCTGACGCCACTCTTAGATCATTCATATGGATTTTTATTGAGTTATTTTTCATTGTCCATATGATGTATTCATGTACACATCTATCTATCTATCTATCCATCCATCCATCCATCCATCTATCATCTATCTGTCTGTCCGTCCGTCCGTCCGTCCGTCCGTCCATCCATCCATCCATCCATCCATCTATCTATCTGTCTGTCTATCTATCTATCCATCTATCTATCCGTCTATCTATCTGAATATCTATCTATCTATCTATCTGTCTATCTATCTATCTATCTATCTATCTATCTATCCATCTATCTATCTATCTATCTATCCGTCTATCTATCTATCTGTCTATCCATCTGTCTATCTATCCATCCATCTATCTATCTATCTATCTATCTATCTATCCATCTGTCTATCTATCATCTATCTATCTATCTATCTATCTATCTATCATCTATCTATCTATCTATCCATCTGTCTATCTATCATCTATCTATCTATCTATCTATCTATCATCTATCTATCTATCTATCTATCTATCTATCTATCTATCCATCTTTCTATCTATCATCTATCTATCTATCTATCTATCTATCATCTATCATCTATCTATCTATCTATCCATCTGTCTATCTATCATCTATCTATCTATCTATCTATCTATCATCTATCTATCTATCTATCTATCTATCTATCCATCTTTCTATCTATCATCTATCTATCTATCTATCTATCAATCTATCTATCTCGAGACCATTTATGCTGTTAAGCTAGTCAGGTGAGTCTTGAGCGTTCTTACCTCTGCTTCAGAAATAGCTTATGAGATGTGTTAAAGCCATTAATGTCTGTTATTGGACTTATAGTAGGTTAGAGGACTGTGAGTGAAACAACAGCAAATAAAGAGGTGACTTTTAAAAAAAAAAAAATTTAAGAAAATCTCTGGTACAAAGAAATCTTGCTCAGGATAGCCCAATTATAGGCTCTTAAATTTTAGCTTGAATTGAGTCGTGTTTTGCTGCTTTGTTTTGTGTTTAACTTTGGCTGAACAGCATCTCGCTTGGAACTCTTCTGCATGGACACGATCAACCTCTTTCAGCAAGTCTGCAAACTGACGAGAAAAAGTGCTGTGTGCTATCGGTGGGCTTACCAGAGAGTTTACTATGTTTGCTACAGATGTGAATGAGCAGTTTGCTGCAGTAAACTCCAGGTTGCTGACTATGGAGGACCAGTTGGCTGCTTTGGAGTGAAAAGTCTGTGTTTGAGAGAGTAATTCTATAAAATTGCGGTAAGAATATATTCGGTGACCAGCTAAATGAGGAAATGTTTGGTGGCTAGCTATGCTAAAAGCAAGACTATGTTCGGTGGCTAGTTCAGCTAAAAAAAATAGCCATAACGTGAGCTTTCAGTAAGCTAAAGTTAGCTTAGTGGTCTTACAAAAGAAAAGGTAGTGACCTCTTGCTTGGAGCACTGTCTGCAAGTCTATATTTACATGATACTGTGGCGGACACCAGGGGCTATGCCTCTCACCTAGCAGGGCTGTGAGCCGGGGGCATGGTTTACTTTCGTGGGCTCTGTGGTAAAGTTATTCCTGTTGCAGTTGTTTTTTTTGGTTGAGCATTAAAGAAGTTAAAACTCGCCTTCGTCTCCTGTTTTTTCCTCATCCTGCCACAATACTGAGAATGACGACATTGTGTGTAAGTAGCTTTTACTGTTTTCTTATTCCTTGTTTTATTTTACTGTGGCTTTCATGCCCCCCCCCCCCCCCCCCCCCCCCCCGCAAGCTGTCGTGGTTCATTTCCGACAATTTCTGGCATAGCAAACGTATGCGTATTGCGTATGCAGGCTGTAAATTGCCCTGTCAATTGCATGTGCCATTCCTGAAGACCTTGATGTGAGGATAAATGATTGTGCTTTTTCAATAATCTGCATTTTCATAAATCCAATTGTAGTCATTCAGAATAATCCAAAGAATTCCCTCTTTGGTGTGAGGTTGTTCTCGTGAAAGGGTTAGCACAGTCTGGATGATCAGACACCTCTGTTTAAAGGTTTTCTGCTATTTCAGTTGGCTTCCCGTGTGGTGGGGTTTAAGATCATTCATACAGGTCACAAAACCACAGCAGATGAAACTGAAACTTACAAAGACAGTTTTGTTCCTCCTGTCTTCTTCACCTTCTGTTCGTCATGGGGGTAGCTGACTCCTTCAGTTGAACTAACTCTCATTTGTCCACGCTCTTTCACAGTTGCACCAGTCTGGAAGATTCAGAGTTTGTTTTTGCTCAAATGAATGTGATTGATTATTGAGAATATGGCTGGAGAGTTTTTAAACCACTAATGTTTGCTGTCATGGACTGCAGTTTCCTGCAGTTCATTACTGCTGTGGTGGAAAAGGTTTGAGGCAGTGCAAACAGGTTTCTGCTGGTGGAAATTTGTTTGGTTGCAAACAGGAAGTTCAGCCTGTGGCCCCTAAACTACAGCAAAGAGAAGCTCACACGGAAGCAAAAACCAAAATGAGTCACTTTGAAAGGGAAAAAGTTTGAAATGAGTGGCGTATCTTAAATGCAGATCAAGGAAGTTAACGCACGTTTGCTGAGTCAGAGCAGTTAGTGTCCACACTCATTTTGACATTAGACCCAGAGGCTGTATTTCGAGTTTAGGGTTGTTCCTACCTAAAATGTTCCTGTATGTATGGAATGATTTTTGTACATGAGGATCTGTTTTGATCTTTGAATTTGATCTGTAACTTCTAACATTAATCTTTGATCTTGCTTATCAAATAGGAGATACCCATCTATTAAGCGGGGAATCTCTTTATGTTGTCCTGCATGTCTGTCAATTGACCATAGGTAGTGAGTACACAACCTATATATTTGGAACACTTACCAAAAACAACATTCCACTCTATTCCTCCACCAAAGTTTTGGAGACATGGATCAAATGAGGAGAGAGCCCACCCCTCTAAGTTTCACTGTGCAACTGTGCACTGCTCCCCACCAAGACATAAAAGTTGCACGCTCAAATATCCCTGTCCAGTTTTCACTGGGCTTTTTCGACTAATGCACATTGTGAATGGTGAAATTCATGACTTAAAGCAGGATGTGCCCCACTGTGGGCGTTTGTCTATGCAATGATTGACTGGTAACAAAGTGACTGTCAGTCAGGGATGAACGTGCCTGCTAGGTGCTGCCAGGCAAAACCTGCAGCGGTTATTTAGCTTGACAGCCAATCAATATCAAGTAGCTGCTGTTGTTGCATTTGTTTTTCATGGCTAAACAAGCAAGCTGTGGCACTTAATCTTCTCAAAATGAAATGAAGAAACGCATGTTGTGAAAGCTGGAGTGGCTGTTGGAGTACATAAAAACAGGCAAGCGAACACAACTGGTGAAACTTGGTGATATATTTTCAATTTCAAGTGAGAGGAGTTGTTTGCAAGACGTGCACTAAAGCTACATTACTAGGCGACTTTTCAGAGGGGAGTGAGTGGAAACTAGGGTTGCAAAATTCAGGGAAATTTCAAAGTTGGAAACTTTCCGTGGGATTTAATGGGAATATATGTGTCATGATCCTGTTAGTCTAGCTTCCCTGTCTGTCTTCGTGTTTCATGTTTTGTGTTTCACTTCCTGTTTTATTTTGGTAACTCACGTTTCTTTCTTGTCTTCACAGGTTTTACTTCCTTGTTCCGGCTTGTCACACCGCCTCCCTGATTGTTCCTTCCCAGCTGTGTCTCATTATAAAGCTCCCCAAACCCAACAAACTTGTTTTGGACACGTTGAGTGCCATTCCTGAAACGTATGTGAACATGAAAAAAAATATGCATTTGGAGTCCTGTCCATCTTTGGCTCAACATACTTATGTGAGCAAGTTTTCTAAAGCATGAACTTCATAAAGTCCAAACATCGCTCCCGCCTCACAAATGAGGGCCTCCAGTCCTGTGTGAAAATCCAAGTCACATCTTACAGCCCCGACATAGGGATGATCTGCAGCGAACTTCAGACACAGAAGTCATATGAAACAGGTGAGAACAATTGCATTTCATAGGCTGTTATTTTTCAGACAGGAAAAAAAAAAAATCTATTTTGAGCTGATGCTTTTTTTTTTTTGTATGTTCAGGTTCTTCAATTGATAACTGTCTGAGAAAGAAACATGAATGAGAGCACACCAAAAGGGACTTGCCACAAACATTCCTAATTAAGTTTTTAAAATTGCTAAGCTAGTGTTAACTGTTTTATTCATATTAAAGTGGGCTAGTTTTTATTTTTATTTCACAAAAATATAGGAAGGACTCAAATAGGCCTGCATAGTTCACTTTTATTTATTCCAGAGGAGGACCACACATGCACACTGCACTTCTGTTCTTTATTCTATTAAAACATTTGAAAGTTTATAAGTTGTGTTGTGTTTTGAGGCTCCAGACTGTTTTTCTTTGGTGAAAGAGGGGGCGAAATGGCTCTTTTGATAAAAAAAAAGGTTGCAGACCCCTGGTGTTGGAAGTCTCAAGACAACGCCAAAGTTGTTATACCTGGGAGGTGCTGTGCTGGTGGTGGAGGTTGTAGTTGTGGATGAGGCCTTGTTAAAGGCATGCAGCTCAGCTCTATCTTTTCCACCCTCCAGGAATCGTCACAAATGTGAACAGGAATTCTGTGTCCATCAACTGAAGCTGAATTGTGAGAACAGAATGTGGAAGTGCACAGAGAATCGAATGTTCAGGGTGGATAAAATGCAAATGAACTCAGTTTCATAATAAGAACCCTCACATACTCAGGACAATGACTGATGAACTGTTTCCTTTGTCTGACGGTGACACTGAACCATCAACTACATTACAAGTCAGTCAGCATCAAGTCAGTGGCAGAAGAAACTCAATCTGAAGCTGTGCTATAAATATTTAATGAAGTTTTCTGATCAAAAACACCCATCTTAACCTTAATTAGAGGCTTTTTAAAATAAATTGTGAATAATAATTCTCAAAGGGGCAGTGTGGCGCAAGAGTGGCTGTCGAGCAACCCATGGGTCCCTGGTTTGATCCTCACTTGCCCCTGTGACCACGCTGAAGTGTCCTTGAGCAAGACACTGAATGACTAATTGCTCTTGATGGCCCTGTGACGGGGGCTGCACGGTGGTGCAGTGGTCAGCACTGTCACCTCACAGCAAGAAGGTTTCCGGGTCCGAGTCCTGGCTCAGGCACGGGATCTTTCTGTGTGGAGTCTGTATGTTCTCCCCGTGCACGCATGGGTTCTCTCTGGTATTCCGGCTTCTTCCCACCATCCAAAGACATCAATTTGGGGACGAGGCTGATTGATACTCTAAATTGACTGTAGGTATGAATGGAAGAGCGAATGGTTGTTCATCTCTGTATGTTGGCCCTGCGATGGACTGGCGACTTGTCCAGGGTGTACCCCGCCTTTCGCCCTTTGACGCTGGGATAGGCTCCAGCCCCTCCGCACCCTTAATAGGAATAAGCAGAAGACAGTGGATGGATGGATGGATGACCCTGCGACAGACTGGTGACCAATACAAGGTGAACCCCGCCAGTCTACCAATAAGTTATTTGCAGTTTTATACAACTGTCTCACAAGCATGCATGACAATGGTGATACAAATGATCTTAAAATGAAAACTTTTGTAAAAAGGAGGAATGTTCCTTTGAAATAGGAGTGACCTCTGACTTCCTCATATGTTCATCATACAGTAAATGACCTGACTAGCTAGTTGTGTGAAAAGACACTGAATACTGATCCCAAAAACAAGAAGAAATGGGCGAGAAGCTTCAGTCAGAGCACTGAGAGCATTCCTCACACAGTCTGGTTTACAGGAACAACATTATCAATATAAATTTGCCATTGACTGATTATTGCCCAGTGTTCCACAAGGGTCTGTGCTTGGACCAATGATATTCATCCAATATTTGTTTCCTTTAGATTACATTAAAAGGATGTACTTGATTAAGTGTCATTGTTACACAGATGATATGCAGTTTTACTTAATCAATGCATCCACATGAAAACAATCAGCTGACTGAACTTGAGGCCTTTCAAAGACAATAAAAACATGGACAGCATTATTTTCCTATGACTAAATTGCAACAAAACTGAAGTTATTGTGGTGGGCCCAAAACACCTGGGAACCACCTTCTCTAATGAGATGGGTTTCCTGGATGGAATCATCTTAGCCTCCTGCACTATTGTGAGGAACCTGGGGGTACTCTTTGATCAGGGTCCATCCTTTAACACCCACATGATGCAAATCTCAAGAAACACCCTCTTTCATTTATGTAACATCACTACGATCACACACATCCTGTCTCAAAAAGATGAAGAGAAACCAGTCCATGCATTTGTTAATTTAAAACTGGATTACTGCAATTCTCTCCTATCAGGCTGCACCAGTCTGTCTCAAAAGACTCATAGTAGAGACCATATCTCTCCTGCGTAGGCTTCTCTGCATTGGCTCCCTGTCAATTTCAGAATAGAATTCAAAACTCTCCTTGTAACATACAAAGCCCTCAACAATCAGGCACCTTCAAATCTGACAGAGCTCATAGTTCCCTACAGTGACTTTCTCCATAGCAACAGCCTATTAGAGGATTTCCAGTCAGGGTTCAGGATTCATCCTAGCACAGAAACAACACTAGTCAAAGTTACCAATGACCTCCTACTAGCATCAGATGACGGACTCGTCTCTGTGCTGGTCTGATTAGATCTTAGTGCAGCTTTTGATACCATTGACCTCCATATCCTTCTACAGAGACTGGAACATGTCATTGTAGGAACTGCACTAAACTGGTTCAGGTCATATTTACTAGGTCGATCTCAGTTGGTACAAACTAATGGTAAACCCTCGGAAACCACTGCAGTCACTTATGGTGTTCCTCAAGGCTCTGTGCTATGACCAATCCAATTCACCCTTTATCTGCTTCCTCTAGGTCACATTATTAGGAAACACTCAATTAAATTTCACTGTTATGCTGACGACACACAGCTGTACTTATCAATGCATCCACATGAAATAAATCAGCTGACGAAACTGGAGGCCTGTCTAAAGGAGATAAAAACTTGGATGACCCTTAATTTCCTTTTATTAAACTCCGATAAAACTGAAGTCATTGTCCTGGGCCCAAAACATCTTAGAGACACCCTATCTAAAGGTACCCTGGAAGGTATAACCTTGGCCCCCAGCACGACCGTAAGGAACCTAGGAGTTCTCTTTGATCAGGATTTGTCCTTTCATGCCCACATTAGGGCAAATTTCTGGGACTGCTTTCTTTCATTTATGAAACATTGCTGGGATCAGACACATCCTGTCTCAAAAGGATGCAGAAAAACTAGTCCACGCCTTTGTCACTTCCAGGCTGGATGACTGCAATTCCGCTCCTGTGGAACCGTCTCCCAGTTTCGGTCTGGGATGCAGGCACCCTCTCGACCTTTAAGAGCAGACTTAAGACCTTCCTTTTTGATCAGGCTTATAGTTGGGCTGCTTAGGCTGGCCCTTAGATATGCTGCTATAGGCTTAGGCTGCTGGGGAAAATCCCATGGTGCACTGGGCTTCTCTCTAATCCTCTCTGACCTCCTATATTTGTCATACATAAATCATACTCATACATATTACTAACTCATCTCCTTCTCCGGAGCCTTCGGGCTCCCCTTATCCCAGATCCCGGGTGCTGCTGGAGGAGGCTGCAGACCTGAAGAGGCTCAAGCTGCCACCTGTAGCTCCACCTGCTCACGTCCCCGTCTGTCCATCAGTCTCATCCTTTTCTCTCTCTCTTTATCTCTGTTCCACTCTTTCCTTCTGTATATCTGTCTTCCTTCATTATCTGTCTTTGTCTCTGCCCTGCTCTCCTGCTCTCTTTGCCCCCAACCGGTCAAAGCAGAAGGCCGTCCCCATTTAGCCTGGATCTGCTCGACATTCCTGCCTGTTAAAAGGAAGGGTTTTGTCGCTGCTGTTGCAGGATGTGCTTGCTCATGGAGAATTTTTGGGTGTAATTTCATTGAAGGAGCGTGGTAGACCTGCTCTACTTGTAAAGTGTCATGAGATAACTTTTTTGTGATTTGGCGCTATACAAATAAAATTGACTTGACTTGACTACGACCCAGCTCGAACCCTTCGCTCCCAGGATGCAGGGTTTCTTGTGGTCCCTAGAGTCTTGCAAAGTAGAGAGGGAGCCAGAGCCTTCAGTCACCAGGCTCAACTCCGATGGAACTGTTCTTTGGTCCTGGTGCAAACACCCTCTCTAAGTCTTAGAGTAGAAGTAAGACTTTCCTTTTTGATAAAGCTTATAGTTAAGGATGCTTGGGTAAACCCTGAAATATGATGCTCTGCTGCCATGCTGAAATGCTCATATTGTGCTGAAATTTATTGCTTAAGTAACAAGTAGATGTCATTAATGTCAGCTGGTTTTCTATCATTTCAGCTGTTGTTTTTATTTGTTGATTGCCCCCATCCTTTTGTCTTTCTCACTGTCTGTCATTCTCCTTATGTCTGCTCATGTGAGGAGTTGTCTCACTTAGCTAGAGACATGAATCTTTGCCACTGAGTGTCTATTAAAATTATCTGACTTCACTCACCAGACCACTGCTTGTCTTTAACTCTGTGCAGAGGTAGTGTTTTTTTGACATCTTAGACATGATGCTTGCTACACAAGCAAACAAGATCTTGTGGCCTGGAGGCTACCGACCAGTCTTCCTGTGTTGTCTGTTTGCAACAATGGAAACTTGTTCTCTGCTGTTCACATCAACTTCACCACATCAGGAAGCAGCAAGAGCTGGCTAGAATTAGAAGTGCAAGGTGGGCTAACATGCTGCTAAAATCCTAACCCTAACCCTCAGACAGTCTGGTTTACACAAAACATTGTCAATATAAATTTGCCATTGAATGATTATTGCCCCCCCCCCCCCCCACTTTTAACTCATGACCTTCTACTGGCACATGATGACGGACTTGTCTCTGTGCTGGTCTTGTTAGATCTTCGTGCAGATTTACATACCACTGACCATCACGTCCCACTGCAAAGACT
Source organism: Aulostomus chinensis (assembly GCF_037954235.1). Taxonomy (NCBI): domain Eukaryota; kingdom Metazoa; phylum Chordata; class Actinopteri; order Syngnathiformes; family Aulostomidae; genus Aulostomus; species Aulostomus chinensis. Next base: position 1,893,181 of record NC_141343.1, on the reverse strand, counting down.
GGAACATGCAACTGGGACCATGCTGGTTTACTGAGTTGATCTCAATTTGTTCTTGTGAAAGATGATTCCTCTGAGGCCACTACAGTCAGTTACTGTGTTCCACAAGGGTCTGTACTTGGACCAATGATCTTCATCCAATATTTGCTTACATTAGATAACATAATAAGGAAATACTTGATTATTTGTAATTGTTATGCAGATGATATGCAGTTATACTCATCAATGCACTTCTGTCGAAACTTGAGGTCTTTCAAAAGAAAATAAAAAACATGGACAGCAATATGACTAAATTGCAACAAAACTGAAGGGATTGCGCTGGGCCCAAAAGACTTTGAAAACACCTTCTCTAATGAGATGGGTACCCTGGATGGAATCATCTTAGCCTCCTGCTCTATCGTAAGGAACCTGGAAGTTATCTTTAAACAGGGTCTGTCCTTTAACTCCCACTTGAAGCAGTGTCTCAAAGTAGAATGGAAGCCAGAGTCTTCAGTCCCTGGGCTTCTCTCCTGTGGAACTGTCTCCCAGTTTTGGTCCTGATGCAATCACTCTCTCTAAGACTAAGAGTCGATGTAAGACTTTCCTTTTTGATAAAGCTTATAGTTGAGGCTGCTAAGGTGAACCCTGAGATATGCTGCTCTACTGAAATTCTCATATCGTTCTGAAATTTATTGCTTAAGTAACGAGCAGATGTCATTATTGACAGCTGGCTTTTTAATTATTTCCGCTGTTGTTTTTGTTTTTTGATTGCCCCCTCTCCCTCTGTCTTTCTCACTGCTTGTCCTTCTCTTTCTGTCTAGCTATGTGAGACCACTCCTCACATGAGCAGAGACATAAATCTTTGCCCCTGAAGACTTAAAATGATCTGACCTCACTCACCAGACCACCGCTTGTTTCTAATTCTGTGCAGAGATTGTTAATTTACATTTTAGACATGATGCTTGCTGCACAAGCAAACAAGATCTTGTGGCCTGGAGGCTACCGACCAGTCTTCCTGTGTTATCTGTTTGCACCAATGGAAACTTGCTCTCTCCTTTTCACATCAACTTCACCACACCAGGAAGCAGCAGGTGCATGGTGGGCTAACATGCTGCTAGATTAAGGTATTTATATCTTAGAAGTAGAACTTTGGAACACTTTCAAGTGTTTTCCTGTCTAATCTGCTGGTCGGTGCAATATAAATTAAAAAATTATGAACAAAACTTAAAGAAAAGCACATTAGCAGTATTCTTTATAACGATGTTGCCATTAAAATGTAATTACATCTCCACTCACAATTCATATTAAGAAAATAAGCTCAGAAATCATTACAGTCTATAAACATTTTCAATCAACCTGGTCTCATGTAACCTTGTGCATTGTATTATTTTCACATGCTAGATCATGTTTAGACCTGTTAGAAATGATTATTTTCATATGTCATGCTTTGATACGTTTCGCTGCTTGGGCTGTACAGACAAAGAAGGTTCAAGGATTCAGTGATAAAATATGAAGTGTCTATGCTATTTGTCTCAAGCAGGAGTTTTCTACTAGTCTGCAGAGCGTGCAGAGCAGGAGTCACTTGTAACTATTGTGCACTCTTGAGGGTTGAAAGCAGTTGCTAAACAGCTCTGTGACTTTCTCCACGGCAACAGCTTATTAGAAGATTTCCAGTCAGGTTTCAGGATTCATCCTAGCACAGAAACAACACTAGTCAAAGTTACCAATGACCTCCTACTAGCATCAGATAAGAGACTGGTCTCTGTGCTGGTCTGATTAGATCTTAGTGCAGCTTTTGATACCATTGACCTCCATATCCTTCTACAGAGACTGGAACATGTCATTGGCATTAAAGGACTGCACTAAACTGGTTCAGGTCATATTTACTCGGTCGATCTCAGTTGGTACAAACTAATGATAAACCCTCGGAAACCACTGCAGTCACTTAGGGTGTTCCACAAGGCTCTGTGCTTGGACCAATCCTCTTCACCCTTTATCTGCTTCCTCTAGGTCACATTATTAGGAAACACTCAATTAATTTTCACTGTTATGCTGACGACACACAGCTGTAATCATCAATGATCCACATGAAATAAATCAGCTGACGAAACTGGAGGCCTGTCTAAAGGAGACAAAAACTTGGATGACCCATAATTTCCTTTTAATAAACTCTGACAAAAGTGAGGTTATTATGCTGGGCCCATACATCGCTAAGATCAGACACATCCTGTCTCAAAAAGATGCAGAAAAACTAGTCCATGCTTTTGTCACTTCCAGGCTGGATTACTGCAACTCCCTCCTATCAGGCCGCACCAGTAGGTCCCTAAAGACTCTCCAGTGGGTCCAAAATGCTTCTGCCTGCGTGTTGACAAGAACTGGTAGAAGAGACCATGTCTCTCCTGTACTGGCTTCTCTCTGTTGGCTCCCTGTCAAATTCAGAATAGAATTCAAAATGGTAAATGGTAAATGGACTCAATTTATATAGCGCTTTTCTACCTTAACAGTACTCAAAGCGCTTTACAGTGTCATCTCATTTACCCATTCACACACACACTCACACACTGATGGTGGAGGCTACCATGCAAGGCACCAACCTACTCATCAGGAGCAATTATGGGTTCAGTATCTTGCTCAAGGACACTTCGACATGGTCACCGGGATCGGGGATCGAACCAGCAACCCTTCGGTTGCTAGACGGCCACTCTACCCCTGAGCCATGCCGCCCAAAATTCTCCTTCTAACGCACAAAGTCCTCAACAATCAGGCACCTTCATATTTGACAGAGCTCATAGTCCCTTATTATCCAGCTAGAACCCTTCACTCCCAGGATGTAGGGTTACTGGTGGTTCCTCGAGTTTCTAAAAGTAGAATGGGAGTCAGAGCCTTCAGCTATCAGGCTCCGCTCCTGTGGAACCGTCTCCCAGTTTCGGTCTGGGATGCAGGCACCCTCTCGACCTTTAAGAGCAGACTTAAGACCTTCCTTTTTGATCAGGCTTATAGTTGGGCTGCTTAGGCTGGCCCTTAGATATGCTGCTATAGGCTTAGGCTGCTGGGGGATCTCCCATGGTGCACTGGGCTTCTCTCTACTCCTCTCTGTCCTCCTATATTTGCCATACATAAATCATACTAATACGTATTACTAAATCGTCTTCTTCTCCGGAGCCTTTGGGCTCCCCTCATCCCAGATCCCGGGTGCTGCTGGAGGAGGCTGCAGACCTGAAGAGGCTCAAGCTGCCACCCATAGCTCCACCTGCTCACGCCCCCGTCTGTCCATCAGTCTTTTCCCTTTCTCTCTCTTGTTATCTCTGTCCTTGTCTTCCTCCATTATCTGTCTTTGTGTCTGCCTCGCTCTCCTGCTCTCTTTCCCCCCAACCGGTCAAAGCAGAAGGCCGTCCCCATTGAGCCTGGGTCTGCCTGTCATTCCTGCCTGTTAAAAGAAAGGTTTTCGTCGCCGCAAGTGGTCACTCACTGCATCAGGGGTAGTGGAGCTTAAAAATGCTTCAGAGGGCAGAGAAGGGTGTTTAGTTGCTTGCCTGGCTGTAAAACTCAAGAACCAACAAGCTTATTTCCCAAAATGCAGCATTTCTGTTTCACCCTCTTTTTGTCTAATTGCTGTATGAATAATAATTAACCTCTGTTATCAGATATGAATGTAATTGTCAACAACACAAATGCACGCAAATCCAAAAAAAGTCATGCGGATGTTTGTGGACTGAGGTTTTTTTACAGCACGTCCCAGATAAAGCCACTTTAGTATGATCTTGTTTTAAGATAATAAGACCTTTCAGTTTTTATTGGAACATTCAATGCTGTTAAAGGAGAAATGATGCACTCATTTATTTGGTATATGAGTCGACGTTTTTCTTATAGTTTACAGCCCTGCTTGTGATTACAACACAAATAATAAGTTTTCACAAGTAACACAATTTTGGAGCCATTGTAATATCCTGATATTTCTTGTTAAAATGCTTATTTTTATTTCCTATAACAATCATCCTGGTATATTGCAGTTAATTATCCTGGTTTATCTTGAAATATGAAATGTTAAATCACTGCCAATTTTAAGTTATTTTTTTATTTTGGTACCCTGTTTTAGGTAGCCTATCAGCATCAAGGGTTAAAGTATCTGGGTGCTTAGGGTTGGCCTAAATAATTTAGCTCTAAAGCACACTGACGGGGAGCGAGTGACATGTTTAGTCCTTTTTACAAAGTTCAAAATATGCTGATAATTTAGTTTCATTTTTACAAGCTAGAATTTTTCCATGAATGTGAACCCTATTTCAAAGAGGACAACAAAAAAAGTAGTACAAGGACATTTATGTTTAAAAAGTAGGACATTCATGCTTGTGAATGAGCTGCCACACATGACATGCTGCTGCAGTGGAGGGGCTCAGGGTTCACTCCAACAGAGAAACCTGGTTTCTGTGGCTAGAACACTCTTCAGGATGTGTTTGCATCACTGGTCATCTCGCTGTGGAACAGATGATTTGAACTGTTGCCAGCATCATTTGGACATGCCCAACAAACAGTGAGGACATTTACTATTTCTATGAGCTCCATCTGTGTGCCACCATAGGTCATACCCTAACTGAGTAAAAAGAAAACCCTGGGTATCTTTTGTAGTTTTACTGCTTGTGGTATATTTAATGAATGATTTATATTATCCATCCATTTTCTATAAGGCTTATCATTAAGGGGGGGGGGGCTTGAGCCTATCCCAGCTTATATTCACGACTTATTTTAAAAAGCCTCAAATTAAGCCTCAAATTGAGCGTTTTTGATCAGAACACTAAATTAAGTATTTATGGCACAGCTTCAGATTGAGCTTCTGCTGCCCTTGACTTCATGCTGACTTACTTGTCATGTAGTTGATGGTTCAGTGTCACCATTGGACAAATGAAGCTGTTCATTTGTCATTGTCTTGAGTATGTAAACCACTGCATGTGTAGCTTCAGCACACATTGGAGTTTTTGGGGAACATTTCAGTCAACAAGATTTACTGAAGCAACATTCATGACAGTAATCTTGCTGGAACTGACTTCATGTCACTAATGTAAGTTCACGTTGATTCAGCAGTCAGTTCCTTCTGGCTGGGGTGTCTCATTTCTGTTTGGATACTGTTAATTCATTTGGAAGTCTGTTCTTTGATGGAAACACAAGTGACGTCTTTTCCACTGACCATAGCACTGTTGTGCAGCATTTGTACATGTGAAAAATAGGGTGGATTCTCAAGGACCTAGGTAACAAGTCTAACAGCAGAAGGATTTATGATGCATTCAATTGTGAATGGGCCAATGGAACAGGGAGAGAGCCTCCCGGATTCGGTTTTTAGAAGAATATTCTCTGAACTAAGCCACACCTCCTGACCTGGTTGAAATGTTGGAGCCAGGATCCCGTGGCAGTCCACAATGCACTTATTTTGGTCAGAGGTGCATGGCAGGGCAGGTATCATTGGCAGGGCAGGTATCATTCCAGACCTTAAGACAGCGACGGAGGTGACTCTGAACTGAGGGCACCACAAGATCACTTTCCTGGGAGGGACAGAGGTGGAAGTTAACCCATAGAAGCGTCAAAAGGAGACAAACCTGTGGCAGAGCTGGTCAAGAAGTTGTGTGCATATTCAATCCAACAGAGGTGAGTACACCAAGATGGGGGGTTGGTGGAGGTCACACAGTGCAGAGCGTACTCTAGATCTTGGTAGATAGAGCTTGACAGAAAGCCCTCCAGACCTGGGGCCTCTTGTATCAACACAGTTTATGCAAGAAAAACTTGCGTACACGAGGGTCAGCACTCAAGTTCAGATGTATCAAAGCGAAAAGTTTGTTGATTCTTGCACTGTTTCACGCCAACCCCAGATGTGCCAAACAAGTTGGCGGCAGGCCGATTCTTGCATTAACCGCACTTTGGTTCGTTGGCGACACCCTGCGGCAGTGTTTGGTAACTGATATTATTTGACAACCGCACATACATCGGGCATAAAAAAGCCATCAACACAAACCCAAACACCTGTTGGCATTACTTAAGCGGCTGTAAAAGAGCCTTCACGATTGTGCTGAATGTGCAACTTTCAACAATTGCAGCACTTGCGCTGTTGGAGGACGTGGTAAATGGTGCAACCAGACAGGAGGAACATTTCAGGGAGTGGGAGGATTTGCTGCACAATTCAGATGAGTGGCTGATTAGCCGGTTCAGGCTATTGCGGGCCATCCTCCTCCAAATTTGTGAGGAGCTGCGACTGTCTGCTCCAGCGCAGAACCGCCAGGAGCCAAGGTGTGTCAGTGCCGGCACTGGTGCTGAGCACACTCAGCTTCTTGGCCACTGGCTCCTTCCAGCGGGAGATAGTAGACCATTCTGGGGTGAGCCAGTCTACCCTCAGTCAGGCCATGCCCTTGGTGGTGGACCTTATCATCCGCCTCTCCCACAGGTACATTAAATACCCTTACAGTGCAGTTGAACAGGCCAATATTAAAGTACAATTTGCTGTAATAGCCAGAATCTCTAATGTAATTGGAGCCATTGACTGCACCCATGTCACCATAAAAGCGCTGTCCCATGAGGAATACGCTTACGTAAATCGTAAGGGTTTCCACTCCATCAATGTGCAGATCATCTGCCATGCACAGATGAATCTGCCCAGCATTGTTGCGAGGTGGCCTGGTTCAACACACAATTCGCACATTCTGTCTAACAGCACTGTTGGGGAGATGCTGCAGGCAGGTGCGCTGACAGATGGGTGGGTGAGTAAATGCCTAATTATATTATATTAAGTTATTCGAGAAACTTAACTTGCACCAGTCACTCAAATCAAAAGTGTGCAACACTGTGCTTTTAGTGCAGGTGACAGTGGCTACCCCCTGAGGACCTTGCTGATGTTATGGATATTTATACCACCTGAACCATGAACCATGTCCATGTCAGAACCATGTCTCATGCCTCTCAATGAGTAACTTACCTGTGTGCCTGTCACTATTAATGAAATCTCTTGGCAAGGTTCCCGGGGGAGGGTTGTTGGATCTTTAATTTCCTTGTCTTTCTTTGGTCAAATGATGTGTTTTAACTATTTTGTTTTTTTCCCCCTTGCACTTGCTATAGAGGATTGAATATCCTACTTTTAACATAAATGTCCATATTAACAGTTTTCCAGTTTTACTCACTAAGAGGCTCAGTGAAAAAAGTCTGTGTTACCACACGCTCGGGCTTACATGCTTTTACAGTAAGATCTTTATAGACTGTAATGATTCTGAACTTACCTCCATAATATGCATTATGAGTAGATATATTAATTGACAAACCCTTCAATGGCAACTTTGTTAATAAGAAGAATGCAAATATGCTTTTCCTTGATGTTTTATTCATTTTATTCATTATTTTCTAATTTATATAGCAATGACAAGCAGACGAGACAGAAAAACACTAAAAGTGTTCCAAAGTTCTACTTCTCAGCTACAAATATTTTACACTACCAGCATGTAAGCCTACCTTGCACTTCTAAAGCTAGCAAGTGCTTTCTGTGTACTGGTGTGGTAAAGGTGATGTGAACAGCAGAGAAAAAAGATTCCGTTGGTGCAAACAGATAACACAGGAAGACTGGTCGGTAGCCTCCAGGCCACAAGATCTTGTTTGCTTGTGCAGCAAGCATCATGTCTAAAATGTAAAAAATAACAATCTCTGCACAGTGAGTGAGGTCAGATCATTTTAAGTCTTCAGGGGCAAAGATTTATGTCTCTGCTCATGTGAGGAGTGGTCTCACATAGCTAGACAGAAGGAGATGGACGAGCAGTGAGAAAGACAGAAGGACAGGGGGCATTCAAAAAACATAAACAGCAGAAATAATAAGAAGCCAGCTGTCAATAATGATATCTACAGGTTACTTAAGCAATACATTTCAGCGCGATATAAGAATTTCAGCAGAGCAGCATATCTCAGGGTTCACCTTAGCAGCCTTAACTATAAGCTCTATCAAAAAGTAAGGCTTTAAGTCTGTTTTTAGTCTGGTTGCATCAGGACCAAAACTGGGAGCCAGTTCCACAGGACTGAAGACTCTGGCTTCCAGTCTACTTTGAGACACTGCTTCATGTAGGAGTTAAAGGACAGACCCTGTTTAAAGATAACTCCCAGGTTCGACTCCATCCAGGGTACCCATCTCATTAGAGAAGGTGTTTCCAAGGTGTTTAGGGCCCAGCACAATTCAGTCATACTAAAAAATTGCTGTCCATGTTTTTTTTATTTTCTTTTGAAAGACCTCAAGTGTAAACAGAGAAGTGCATTGATAAGTACAAATGCATATCATCTGCATAACAATGACAATTAATCAAATATTTCCTTATAATGTAATCTAATGTAGCAAATATTGGATGAAGATCATTGGTCCAAGCACAGACCCTTGTGGAACAGCGTAACTGACTGTTGTGGCCTCAGAGGAATCATCTTTGACAAGTACAAACTGAGACTGACTCAGTAAATATCACCTAACGTCATACACCAGAGACAAGTCCCTCGTCCGGTGCCAGTAGAAGATCATGAGTTAAAAGTGGGAGGGCAATAATAAGTCAATGTTAAATTTATTTTGATAATGTTGTTAGTGTAAACCAGACTGTGTGAGGAATGCTCTCAGTGCTCTGACTGAATCTTCTCACTCATTTCTTGTTTTTGGTATCAGTATTCAGTATCTTTTCACACAATTAGCTAGCAAGGTCATCTACTACATTGCAAACATCTAGGGAGGTCAGAGATCACTCCTATTTGAAAGGAACACGCTGGGGAGTGAAGAAACAGCGAGACTACCTGGCACCCGATGAATGCCCGTACGACCTCCGCAGCCATAGTGAAGGACAGTGGGACAGCTTCCGGCCACATGGTGGTCCTGTCCACCATGGTGAGAAGGTAAATATATCTGTGGGAGGGTGGCAGGGGGCCCACCAGGTCCACATTCACGTGGTCGAAATGCCTCTCTCTATTACTACAAATGGTGCCAAAGGGGCCTTGGTATGGCGCTGCACCTTGGCACACTGGTACGGCACACACAACCAAGCCCAGGACGTAATGTCCTTCTGGGGGCCAGGCAAAAGAAACTTGACGCTGACCAGTTTAGTTGAGGCCTTCACACCTGGGTGGGAAATGCTGTAGAGGGTGTTGACAGCCCGGGGCAGCCAGACAGCAGGCTCCAGGGCACGTTTGACCGGTGGAGACGTTGCAGAGAGGGTGGCATTGGCTGTGTTGAACACCACGTCCTCAAGCCACAGTGCAGTAGGGGCCTACCGGATGGCTTGAATGTCAGAATCTGCAGCCTGGTCTGCTGCTATAGCGGCATAGTTTCGGCCCAAGCTGACAGACCCCATGATCGACCACGAGAGGCAAAGTTTTCCTTGCCCAACATGTGCTGGATGTCCTTGGTAAACTGGGAGATCGCTAAGGGCTGATGCTGCTGATGGCCAGACCACAGCTCTGAGGTCTTGACCATGGAAAATGTCAGCGGTTTGTGGTCCATGAAAGCTGTGAACCACCGGCCTTCCAGTAGGAGCCTGAAGTGTCTGGTGGCAATGAAAAGACCCAATCGGTCCCTGTCAAAGGTGCTGTATTTGCGCTCGCTTTCACGGAGCTGTTTGCTGAAGAAGGCCAGAGGCCCCACAGCATAGTCAGAGGCGTCTGTCGTGAGGGCGACGGTGGCAGTGGCAGAGGGGTGCGCCAGCAGAGTAGCATTGACTAGCGCAGTCTTGGCAGCATCAAAATCCTTGTCAATCCCTGAAGACCAGTCCAACTCATCCTTCGGCTTTTTACCCCGCAGGGCCTCGTACGATGGACACGAGAGGTGAGCAGCATGGGGCAGGAATTGATTGTAAAAGTTCACCATGCCCAGAAACTCCTGCAGACTGTACAGTGCGGGGGTGGGTGAAATCCACTCTGGCTGGAAGGGGGACAGCACCCTGTGGAGCGACGTGGTGTCCAAGGAAGGTGATGGATGACTGCCCTAACTGGCACTTAGCTGGGTTGATGATAAGGCCGTGTGCTCTTCAGTGGACGTGCTGGCCAAAAGAATGTCGTCTAAATAAACAAACCAAAACGGCATGTCTCTAAGCACAGAGTCCATTTGGCGCTGAAACGTCTGCGCCACCCATTTGAGGCCAAATGGCATATGTAAGAATTCAAAAAGTCCAAAGGGCGTGATGACAGCTGTCTTCGGTACATCCTGTGGGTGGACTGGCACCTGGTGGTAGCCTTGCACCAGGTCCACCTTGGAGTAGATGACGGCACCCACCAGGTCAGCAGAGAAGTCCTGCATGTGCAGGACGGGGTAATGGTCGGGGGTAGTGGCATTGCTCAGGTGACGGAAATCGCAATACAGGTGCCACCACTGTCGGCCTTCGTAACCATGTGCAGGGGGGAAGCCCACAGGCCGTTGGAGCGCTGCACAATGCCGAGGCGTTCCATGGTCATTTGCAAGTTTGGCTGAGACCGTGGCGTAGACTGGGGAGCCCACAGTGATCATATGGTGCTCCACGCCGTGCTTAGCCACTGCAGAAGAGAAGGTGGGTGTAGTGAGAACCAGGAACTTGGCAAGTAGGCGTTGATATGGATATGGGTAGCATGTTTGACAGGCAGAGCGCTTGCAAACTAACCCTCCGCTCCTATAGGCACAGTACCTCTTTGTTGAGTGTCACAGTCTGTCAATGTGGGTCACCACAATGACGAAACTTTTCATTTTAAGATCATTTGGATCACCATTCACATGCATTCTAGTGAGACAACTGCAAAAAACTGTAAATAACTGATTGATAGGCTACAGATTTTGATTGATTTTGTAATAAAATGAAGTACATTTCCAGTTCACCCATCCATCCTCTATTTTCTATTCCACTTATCCGTCAAGGGTCGTGGAGCCTATTTCAACTGACATTGGGAGAGAGGCTGGTTTCACCCTGGACGTGTTTCCAGTCCATCACAGGGCCATCTTGAGCATTTAGAGGCTCAGTATCTGGCTCAAGGATACTTGACATCGTCAACGGGGGACAAGAGGATTGAGCCATCGGCCCTTCGGTTGTTAGATGGCCACTATAAATCAAAGCCACACCGCCCTGCAATTTCTATTTCATATGAGACAAAATTACCCAACAACAACATACTCTCTCTCTCTCTCTCTCTCTCTCTCTCTCTCTCTCTCTCTCTCTCTGTCACACACACACGTACTTGCCCAACATCTTCCAGACAAATTTTTCTGTGTCCCACACACAGACAAACCCCAGATATAAAGTGATGTACATTTAATTTTGAAAACGCAACACATGAAATAAAATCATTTGAACCATACACGGGAAGTCCCTGGTAATATGGAATGGTTAGTAAGCACAGCTAGTTAGCTTAGCTGCAGTGGGGCAGTAGAGAAAACCATATCAGAGTGTATGTTTGTAGACCACACATTAAACTGTGGGAGGAACTGGTCATGTGTTCTGTGTAAGTCTTTTCTGATTGGCCGATCAGACACAGGCATGCTTCTGAAAAGAAGAGAATGAATTCAGATTCTCTCCAAAGAAGACGGAGGTTCCATCAAAATGACACCTTCCATGTTTGCTGTGTGTCTGACATGTCTGCTGTTGGGAAGAACAGGTGAGCTGCATGTGTTTTGATTGTGTTGTATCCTTTTGTTTTTGCAGCTTCATGTGTTTTGTGGTACATTTTGTCTGCTATGCTGTCAAGTTAACTATGTGTTGTCTTGGTCTGTGTTTTCTCTTCAGCTCAGATTGAGGCTCAGGATCCATCAGCGACTTTACAGCTGTTATCTGTTAACGTGGGTGAAGAGTTTACCTTGGAGTGTTTCTATGAGCATAAAACAGTCGGATTAATGTTTTACTGGTATAAACAAACTCTGGGAGAGAAACCAAAGATTGTGTCACAATTATATAAATATGGCGGTAACGGCTCTTTTCAAGGTGAATTCAAGGACGATCAACGCTTTGAACTGGAAGGTAAATCTGGTAAAAATAACTTGAAGATCTCAGATGCACAATATTCAGACTCAGCTACTTACTACTGTGTGAGTGGCTATTTAGATGTGTTGGAATTCGAAATAAGAAATCGAAACGAAACTTTCGAAACTTTTTTTCGAAACTTTGATTTCGAAGAAATCGAAACGAACTACCGAACTCTGTGCGTTCTGCTGAGTCCCTTTCTACTTTTAAGAGACAATTGAAGACTCAATTGTTCAGAGAGCACCGAGGCACTGAACCTGACTCTTCTCCTCTTTGTCCTGTGGGGTAGAATAAGTCAGAGGGTCCAAGACCCAGCACTTAGTGACTATGTAGCACTAACTGGGTTGTGTGATGTTGTATGTTTGTCAAAAAAAAAAAAAAAAAAGAGGGGGGGGCGACACTTCTTCTGCCACTAGATGGCAGTACCTGTGACCAAATCACAACTGAAGCACTTCAGCGCTACTATGGGTTCTTCCTCAAGTCTGAATTCTTGCTTGTGTTGTACATTGCTTTGGACAAAAGCGTCTGCTAAATGAAATTGTAGAATTGTAGACAATGCGTGATGTCCGTTCATTTAGCTGTTTTAATGCCTCAAAAATTGGCAAATAAGCGCAAGCAAAAAGTGGCGGTAATCAGCTTATGCTGATGTGGACCAAGCCGGTTACAAATTGGTGTAGCAGAAGAAGCGCGCTGCGATTTGGGAAAGCAGTGCACCCTCAAAACTTGCGCACTGCGAGATTGAATACAAAGGTTGAAAATTTTAAGGATGCAGTATGGAAGTATGTGATTTGGGACACACCATCGGTCTCTTCTACCAGTTCTAATCACTGTTGACCAGAGAAGAAACTCAGTAGTTTTACTTTCTACTTTTGAGTCAGTTGAGTGACAGAAAGAGAGCAATGACACCTGGAAGTAAATGAAGGGAACACCCACCCCTTAAGACTCCTCTGTATGTCAGTTTGTAAAGTTTGAGAAAATTTCAGTTTTTGTTAAAGTGAAGAGATGGTGAGATTATGACCTGAAATGATGCTTGAACAGAAGGTAGAGACACACTTTTGATATGAGTTGACCACAACACCTCTAGACACACCTCTCACTAACACTTCTCATGTCTTTGAATACATTACTCCTTGTAATCTACAGTAAAAGTACATTTAAACTGATGGATGGGGAATAAAGAGTGAGTTCATTCCTTGTTAAAAAATATGTAGAAGACAGAGTTTTAGATGTGTGAAATATGAAAGAGTGAAAAGAATAGTTTTATTTCAAACACTTCTGATTTACATTCATTCAGGCAACAAATAGCATTCAATCACAGTTACTTGTTTGCTGAATTATTTAAAAATAACTCAGTTGGTTCATCCAAAGGAGTCAGTCTTTTTGAAAAAATGGTTTGTGAACGTCTCAACTCTAGGACCTTGTTGGCAGCATCAGTGTCCTTTCTGGCTCCTCCCCCTCCACCAAACATCCCTTCAAATTGAGATCCAAGTCAAATCAACAATAAAGTAAAACTACTTTGTCTCTGACAGAGACTAAAACACAGGCAAGAAAATGAAGACGTTCCATTAATATACAGCAGTAACACATGAGGGAGCCCTGCAGTACCTGCTCTGACCAGCAGGAGCATCCCCCAGAAAGCTGTGACCATAAGCTGCTGCTTTGCTGAACATCATAGCTTTGGTCCAACCAGCAGAAAAGTCCACACATTTATGAACAACTTGTATCCTTGCAGGTCTCTGTAGATGAGCACGTGTACAATAAAGTTAGGGGGAAGAACTCAGGTCCATCTTACAGGCTTCAATCAGTTCCACAATTTCAATAACAACTAAAAAAAACAGGTCCTGCTAGACTGAATCAATGAAATCAGAACTGTAGTTTCAGCTGCTTCAGGTGGCAGTATAGAGGACAACAGTCTCCTCCTCTCTCTCTGCTGCAGGCGTCCGACGTCTGATCATTTGTGGATGGAACATCAGCAGGGAAGAATTCATGTAATCAGAGCTGAAATTCTGTAAATCAGAGGATTTGACTCACCAACTGTAACCAACACCGTTAATGTTCAGAGGGTAAAAAAACAGAAACATCAATCATCATTTTGAACATATAAACCAACCTCTGCCTTTGGAGCCGAGGACACTGAAGATCTTTTTGTTGACTCTAGTTGTCAAAAAGAAGAATCAAACACAATTAAAATAAAAACAATGTTTTTCCTTCATCTGTTTGATCATTTGGACGAAACGTTCTGATCCAGTGCCTCTGTATTGTCATAAAACTGCAGGACAGGGCAACACAATCTAATCTGTGTTAATTTCCACGAAGCTTCCCTACTATATCCCGTACACTGAACATTTGTCATCAAATGTATCATTGACAGTTGAGCCTACCAGAGTGTTGGCAGCTGTGTGTCTTCAATGTCGTATATGTCAGGACAACAACCAGGATGGTGGTGAATGTCAAAGCTCCACTCAAGAAATACACCAAGACTGGAGAGTTTCCTCCACCTGAAGATCCAAATATTACTGAATCTGATTTCTTCATGTGATCATTAATTATCCACCACTAATGAACAACTGAGGCAACATCTCTGACTCACATCCAAAGTCCAACGTGGTCCCGTTTCCAAACAGTATGGCTCCACATGCTGCCACAGCACAGTAGTAGGTCCCACGATGAGAGGAATCCAGACTCTTCATTGGTAAGTTGTAGACACAGGTGTGTGTTTGTGTGTGGGGTTTCCTCTCACACTGATCATTCCTGGCTCCATGGCTGTAAAGGATTCCTGGATGAGCTTCTCCTGAGTTCTTGAACCAGTAAACACTGTGTTCTCTGTCACAGGTCCCACTTTGTACTGTACAGTTGAGAGTCAGAGAGCCTCCTGGCTGGATGAGCTCTGATGCTGATTGATGGACAGAAGCTTGGATGTTCAAGCTGGAATCTTTCACAGTAACAACAGTGCTGTCCAGGAATTCAAACTCATTAATATTAATGGCCATGCAGTAGTAAGTAGCTGAGTCTGAATATTGTGCATCTGAGATTTTCAAGTTAATTGTACCAGATTTAACTTCCAGTCCAAAGCGTTGATTGTCCTTGAAGTCACCAAGAAAAAAACCTTTGCTGTCAAATTTATCTAAGCGAGACACAATCTTTGGTTTCTCTCCCAGAGTTTGTTTGAACCAGTAAAACTTTACTGCAACTGTCTCCTGCTCATAGAAACACTCCAAGGTAAACTCTTCACCCACGTTAACAGATAACAGCTGTAAAGTCGCTGATGGATCCTGAGCCTCAATCTGAGCTGAAGAGAAAACACAGACCAGACAACACATAGTTAACTTGACAGCATAGCAGACAAAATGTACCACAAAACACATGAAGCTGCAAAAACAAAAGGATACAACACAATCACAACACATGCAGCTCACCTGTTCTCCCCAACAGCAGACATGTCAGACACACAGCAAACATGGAAGGTGTCATTTTGATGAAACCTCCGTCTTCTTTGGAGAGAAACTGAATTTGTTTTCTCTTTTTAAGAAACATGCCTGTGTTTCATTGGCCAATCAGGTTAGAGTCATACTGACAACATGTTCAGCACCTCCTACAACCTTGTTCTGTGAGGATTTGCATGACGCTGATTTGGACAGAATGGTTCCATATGTGTATGTAGTCCTGAAAATGTGTCCACCTTTGTGTTTCTTCAGAATAAGGCTGTAAACTCTAAGAAAACTACTGAATTATTGGCTGTACAAAAGAGAAAGTCATCTTTACTTTAACATTGTTAAACACACTAAATAAAAAGTTTATATACTTTAAAATCTCTCAATGTCATATGATACACAGGCCAATTATACCAATTTACATGTATTGTATTATTTTTAATGTCCATCAACATTTTCATTTATAAGTGACAACAGAGGCTGATTATTGTTTTTATAGCAGTCAGAAAAAAACATAAATACGATGAAAAGTTACTGAAATACTTACAGGGGGAAAAAAGGCTTGTTGTCCACAATTTTAAGTGTCCAACAAGCAAAGATCTGTTTTCTGGTGCATTACCAAGCTCCAGACCCCCACCAGCTGTCAATGTCAGCTCAGAGGTGACTCATTCTGTGAAAGGAAAAAACAGGAAAAGCACTTCTGCTCAACAAGCTCAAAATTCTGGGTACTGTACATAACCAGTATCTATGGGTCCGGGCCCCCTCCTCTCTTGATTCATGTCTACAAAACATCTCCACAAGGCCCTCCCCCAACAGGGGCCCTGCTTATAGAGTCCCACTAAGATAGCCATGCTCATCTACATCAAGAACCTATCAACTTGAGTACAGGTTTTCCCCTTGGGCAGTGCAGAATGACCAGTATTCTGGAGAACGTGTATTTACTATCAGTTCTACAGTAATATATAGTTTTCTCACCACAAACATTTTATGTGAGTAATTGAGAGCATTAGAGGTGGAGTTGCAGTGGTGACATCCTTCTTGTCACCTAAAAACTAGTGCTGTCAGTTGATTAAAAAAATTAATCGAATTAAACGCATTTTTATGTCATATCTGCTAAAGGTCTGCTGATAAAGAATCTCTTACATGATGTATGCCAGCTCCGGACAGTTAAAATGTTTTGAGTGTGGAGATGTGGGACAAACGCTTTGCGTACCCACAGAAGCAGCAGGATGCGGGTTCTTCCGTTGATGTGGCAATCAGCTCCGCTCGCGCCAGCATGTCCAGTGACACTGCTGGCGTAAATACGGCTGGCATCTCTGCGAGGCGGCAGCTGAACCCGGTGCCATTCACGATGAGCCCGTTACAGGCAAGACAGTGAGTGCTCATGACACTGAGGAGCAAGAGATTTCTGTAGCTGCAGAGAGCCTGGACAGCTCTCATTATACAAATAAAATTGCCTTGCCTTACCTTCCCAAGTTCCATGGGCCAAAAAGGCCTGATAGGACTCCTTCTCCAGCTTGACTGCCAGTGTCCACCAACGGGTTCTGGTATTACCACCACAACAGGCACCGACCACCTTACTGCCACAGCTTTGATCGGCCACCTTGACTTTGGCCCACTTGGACTTAGTGTCTGCTGCTTCCCTTGGAAAATAGTAGAAACTCTCCCGGAGGTAAGAGTTGAAACTCCTGTGATGGGAGACTCTGTCACACATTCCCAGCAGGCCATCACAATGTGTTTGGGCCTGCCAGGTCCCCACCAGGTGGTCATTGCTTGACAGCCCGCCCCTCTCTTCACCAAAGTGTCCAAGACATATGACCACAAGTCCCATAACACGACCACAAAGTCGATCACTAAACTTTGGCCCAGGGTGTCCTGGTGCTAAGTGCACATGTGGACACCCTTATGCCTGAACATGGTGCTCATTATGGACAATCTGTGACAAGCACATAAATGCAATAACAAAGCACTGCTTGGGTTAAGATCAGGGGGGCCAATCATCCCGATCACGCCACTCCAGGTCTCACTGTCATCTCCAACATTAGCGTTTTAGTCCCCCTGCAGAACAAGGCACTCTGCAGTACTTCCTCCAGGGAAGGTACTCTGCACTGCGGTTTGGCACATAAGCGCAAACAACAGTCAGGACCCATCCCCCCACTAAAAGGTGGGGACCATCTTCTCGTTCACCACATGAAACCCCAATGTGCAGGCACTGAGCCGAGGAGCAACAAGTATGCCACCCCTGCCCATTGCCTCTCACTGATGGCAATGCCAAAGTGGAAGAGAAACCAACCCCTATCAAGAGGACTGGTTTCAGAGCCCTTGCTGTGGGTTGAGGTGAGTCCGACCATATAATTTCTCAACCTCATGCACCAGCTCAGGCTCCTTCCCCACTAGAGAGGTGACATTCCACATGTCTAGAGCTAGCTTCTGCAGCCGAGGATCAGACCGTCAAGGTCTCTGCTCTCGACTGCCACCCATCCCACACAGCACCCAACCCCTTTGGCCCCTCCCACTGGTGGTGAGCCCATTGGAGGAGGGACCCATGTTTCCTCTTTGGGTTGTGCCCTGCTGAGCCCTATGGATGCAGGTCTGGTTACGAGGCGGTCACCACCAAGCCCTGCCCCCAGGCCTGGCTCCAGAGGGGGTCTCCGATGACCAGCATCCAAGAAAACTAAGTTGAACTTTATTGATCATTAATTGGGGTCTTCTGAGCTACTCTTTGTCTGATCCCTTCCCTAGGACCCCTTTGTCTTGGGTGACCTTACCAGGGGCATAAAAGCCCAAAAACGTAGCTCCAAGAATTATTGGGACACACAGCTCCTCCACCGCGATAAGGTGGTAGCTCAAGGAGACGGGCAAATAAAGCTTTTTGGGTAAAGTAACTGCCACTGTGCTTTGAGTAACTACCTCACTGTAAATGCTAATACTGGTTCCGTTTCCAAAAAACATGTCTCCACATGAGGCCACAACACAGTAGTAGTTTTCCAGCATCATTGGAGCGAATGTTCCTCATGAAAAGGGTGTACACACAGGTAAGTTCTCCAGAGGTGGACTCATTCGTCTGGTAGGTGGCAGCTTTATTCCCAGACCAGTCAATCATTTCTTGTGTTTTACAGCTACACAACACCACTGCGTTCTGCTGCACAGTGTTCAGTGAGAACAGAACAGCTGAGAGCCACAGCGTCACCTGGCTGCACCGACTGAGACTCTGGCTGCTGAATGTCAAGTCATTGCTTGTCTTTGAACCTTGGAAAAGAAAGCTAATGAGTGGTGATCAATAATTTCATGTTCTCATTCAACTGAAATGATGTTGAGGTGCCACAAATACCTTCCAGTACCAAAACGGTTCCTCATCCAAACTGAATCTCATCCCACTTTACCACACCACAGTAGTATGTGCCAACATCTATGCCACAGCACAGTAGTAGGTCCCACGATGAGAGGAATCCAGACTCTTCATTGGTAAGTTGTAGACACAGGTGTGTGTTTGTGTGTGGGGTTTCCTCTCACACCGATCATTCCTGGCTCCATGGCTGTAAAGGATTCCTGGATGAGCTTCTCCTGAGTTCTTGAACCAGTAAACACTGTGTCCTCTGTCACAGGTCCCACTTTGTACTGTACAGTTGAGAGTCAGAGAGCCTCCTGGCTGGATGAGCTCTGATGCTGATTGATGGACAGAAGCTTGGATGTTCAAGCTGGAATCTTTCACAGTAACAAGAGTTCCTTCCAAAAATGTAAATACATTTATATATCTGTTTATGCAGTAATAAGTAGCTGAGTCTGAATATTGTGCATCTGAGATCTTTAAATAATTTCTACCAGATTTAACTTCCAGTCTAAAACGGCCATCATCCTTGAATTCACCATGGAAAGAGACTTTACAATGTTTGTGGAAGAGAGAAAAAAGCTTCGGTTTCCTTCCCAAAGTTTGTTTATACCAAAAGAACATCTCCACAGTGGTTTTATGCTCATAGAAACACTCCAAGGTAAACTCTTCACCCACGTTAACAGATAACAGCTGTAAAGTCGCTGATGGATCCTGAGCCTCAATCTGAGCTGAAGAGAAAACACAGACCAGACAACACATAGTTAACTTGACAGCATAGCAGACAAAATGTACCACAAAACACATGAAGCTGCAAAGACAAAAGGAAACAACACAATCACAACACATGCAGCTCACCTGTTCTCCCCAACAGCAGACATGTCAGACACACAGCAAACATGGAAGGTGTCATTTTGATGGAACCTCCGTCTTCTTTGGACAATCTGTATTCCTTAATATCACATAACTGTGTTTGACTGGCCAATCAGGAGAGACTGTCATTGATCACATGACCATTTCCTCCTGCATCGTTGGTCTTTAATCCATGAGAGCACGAGCCTGAAGCTTAAATTTGACAGAATGGTTCCAAGAGGGTGTGACTCAAAAAAATGACTCTACATCCGTGTGTTGTGACTACGATCAGGTTTCAAACCATGAGATGACGACTGAATTATCTGCATAAATGAGCATAATTTTGCCTCTGATATTGTTAAATGTATAAAATGTACTGACTTTAAAACATCTCAAGACAATACCAAAGTTGTTATATCTGGGACGTGCTGTGACGGGGAATGAGGGGGTGAGATGGCCAACTTAGACCACAAATATCCTGTTCACCTTGTTCGTATTTGTACACAAACGGGTTTAAAGTTGTTAATTACATTAATTTATGAAAACTGAAGCTCATAATTCATCACAATGCAAAAACCAAAGCACTTTATCATAAGAGAGGTTAAAGAAAAGCATTATACAGTGGGGCAAAAAAGTATTTCGTCAGCTACCAATTGTGCAAGTTCTCCCACTTAAAAATATGAGAGAGGCATGTAATTTTCATCATAGGTACACTTTGACTATGAGGGACAGAATGGGGGAAGAATCCAGAAAATCTGTCTGATTTTTAAAGAATCGCATATTATGGTGGAAAAATTCGGTCAATAACATAAGTTCATCTCAATACTTTGTTGTATACCCTTTGTTGGCAATGACAAAGGTCAAACGTTTTTCGCAAGGCTGGTATTTTGGCCCATTCCTCCATGCAGATCTCCTCTGGAGCAGAGATGTTTTGGGGCTGTCGCTGGGCAACACAGACTTTCAACTCCCTCCAAAGATTTTCTGTGGGGTTGAGATCTGGAGACTGGCAAGGCCACTCCAGGGGCCTCATGTATCAAAATGGTTTACGCAAGAAAAACTTGCGTACGCCAGGATCGACGCTCACGTTCAGATGCATCAACGCAAAAAGTTCGTCGATTCTTGTGCTGTTTCACGCCAACTCCGGAGGTGCCGTAGAAGTCGGCGGAAAGCCGATTCTTGCGTTAACTGCACTTTGGTCCGTTGGCGACACCCTGTGGCGGTATTTGGTAACTGACATTATTTGACAACCACACATACATCGGGCACAAAAAAGCCTTCCAGCGGGAGATGGCGGACCGTTCCGGGGTGAGTCGGTCGACCCTCAACCGGGCCATGCCCTGGGTGGTGGATCTGATCATTGAACAGGCCAATATTGATTTGCAGCAATAGCCGGATTCTCTTTGTAATCGGAGCCACTGACTGCACTGATGTTGCCATAAAAGCGCCATCCCACGAGGAACACGCTTACGTTCATCGTAAGGGTTCCTACTCCATCAATCTGTGGATCATCGATGCGCAGAGGCTGGAGGGATGGACGCCGTCCTCGCACGCATGAATTTCACTCCCACAATGCGAACAGGTAAGTGGCGATTACACAATTCACGAAGCCAGATTCATTTATTAATTTTATCCACCAAAGTTCCAGAACATTTATCAGGCGGTTCAGGCTCATTCATCCCCGTTACGTCTTCCTGCGACTGCAGGACCGCCTGTGTGAGGACAGGCTGGCCCGAATGCCGCTGGTCCTGGCGGATGACTGAGCTGGTGGACGGTCTGGCGCGGGAGCCGGCGGGGTGCTGCACGTCGGCGGCATGGCTGACGGATCAATTTCTATTAAACATATTGGTTAATTTAATGTCTGATTCTGTGTATTTGTAGCCTTTACATCTGTGGCAAAGCAGGTGGAAATGCTGCTTAAGAAATGGAGTTTCCACTGACCCTCCAGAATCTCGGCGTCAGCGTGGGTGGCGGCGACAATCCCCCCGACAGAGGTGCTGCTCGTGACTGCCACCACCTGCTGCTCAAAATCCGTCAGGTGCCCCTCTCCCTGACCCCCACCTGTCTGGCTGGCACTCCTCCGGGGGCAGCTGTACGCCGCTTGACCTCCACCTTGAGGTCCTGTTAGTGCCATTTTCCATGTTGTTATTTAAAGTTCGATTTAAGCCAATTGATTATTTTTGTTATTGCATTTAGTGATTGCGCAGTGTTGAATTTAGTCCTACGTTAGCTTGCATTGTTTAGGAAGGTGTAATGCAGACATGCATTAGAAACAGAGAGGAAATCTTTCAGAGCGCGAGCAGTGGTGCAAGCTGATGACGTAGTGATGGTTTAGTGAGGAACACTGTGCTTTTATCACTGTGATGTTCAGTAAAGGAGGAGCCAACACAGCGACTCGTTCTTTCCATCAGTAGAAGAGGTTCAGATGTATGAACATGATGATCAACAACACTGCTGATGACAAGGGAACTTTAGCCAATAACAGGTCTGACCACTTTGTTTTCATCTCTCTTTCTCTGAGCCCACCTCGTTCACCCTCTCACTTCTTATCCCACTCACAATGTTTTTTGCTTGTACTGACACCACTGGACAGGCTGGCAAACAGAATCTGCCGTCTCTCCTCCACCTCCCCGACCAGCACCTCCACATCGCACGCCGTGAACCTCTTTTTCTTTGACATTATTTTGTGAGCGAGACCCTATTTAAATGAATTTGCGAATTTAAAGGTGGGCGTAACGGGGCGGGACCGGTCGCTCCAACATCTGTGCTCAATTCCACGCTGATTGGGATGTATCAAGGAAACGTAAGTGGATTCTGGCGTTCGCACATGTTGATCCATCCGGATTTTTTTATTTCGTAGGCAACTCTCTCTATTCTTGCGACCGCAAGTTTTTAGTATGAGATCCACGCAAGTATTGATACATGAGGCCCCTGGTCATCAAAAGCTTCAACTATCCCTACACTGGGGGAGAGCCAACAGAGAGCATCGCATGTGGTAGCACAGGCTCTTTTCACGGAGCCTCTGAGTGAGTGTCAACCCTGGAAAACTGTTGACATGGACATTTATGTTTGAAAATAGGATATTCATGCTTGTGTACAGTGTTGGGCACATTACTTTGAAAAAGTAATTAGTTATAGTTCCGAGTTACTTCTCCCAAAAAGTAACTGAGTTAGAAACTGAGTTAGTCCACTATGAAAGTAACTAGTTACCAGGGAAAGTAACAATTGTGTTACTCTTTTTTTCTGACAAGTTTAAAAATTTGAATGAATTTGTTTTTATTTGTTTAGAAAATACTTTCTGCAGGGCAGAGATGCTCCCCTTCTCCTTGGTATTTTGCCTATGAAGGCTCTAAAGGAGTGTGAATCAACTGTTGACAGCGGCAGCTTGTTTTCATCAACATAACGGACAATCAGTTCCTTAAGTTCTGTCTTGTGTTTGTTTCTTGTCAAGTTTTTGTGGAGCAGGGCAGAAAAATCCAGCTTTGGCTGCTTGGATGGCGTGGCTCCATGTCCTTCTTTGTTAGCGGAGGTCACTTTAACAGCACCTGCTTGCCATCACCATTAACGATGTCGACAGTGTTTCTGGCAACTAGTGTAGTAGAAGCGTGTGCTGTCGAGAGGCGCTTCATTAAATTGGAGTTGCTTACATTGGACACTGACAGTCTCTTTGTTTTCACTCTGGGACAACACAACATGCACTCAATGAGTCGCTTCAGTACCGCGTAGTAACGACGTGTTGGTAATGGTAACGGCGTTGTAACGATAGTCAAAGGAATTAGTTAGATGACCTGTTACTAAAAAAAGTAACGCCATGATCAACGCCTTTTATTTTAACGCCGTTATTCCCATCATTGCTTGTGTATGAGCTTTTATCCCGTGTGCCTCAACAGACTGCCACACGCTTCCTGCTGCTGCAGTCGAGGGGCTCAATGCTCGCTTCAGCAGAGAAACCTGGTTTCTGTGCCTCAAACACTCTTCAGGATGTGTTTGCTTTCCTGGTCGTCTTGCTGCTGCACCGAGGCTTTGACCAGATCGTTACAAGCTTCATTTGGATGTGTCCAAGGAACGGTGAGAACACATAATAATTAAAGCTGCAAGCAGCGTTGTTAGGGCCTGAGCCTCTTTGTGCCCGCTGCCGGGTGGCAAACGCCACGATTCCAACGGTGTATTTGGCAAATCCCTGGGCCTTGACATTTGTGTAGAAAATTGTGGACGTCCTGTTGGAGTTAGGTCAGGGGTGTGAGTGTATGATTTGTCCGTCTTGATGAGACGAATAAAATGATGTTGGTCCGATGTCTGTAGGACATTCCTGCAGGCCGTGGTGGATTTTTGTTAGTATGTAGGTGGCGCTATTGAGTAGAGCGCTGTTTTTGTTAAATATCAAATATTTTTCGCTGTAGCCAATTTGTGCACCAAATTTGTTGAGTTTTTGAGCGTGTTTAGGGGGTCAAACTAAGCTTTGAAATGGCGAGTGTGTCGAGCAAATACAATAGGGTCTTCGCCCCGGAGGGCTCATACAACAACAATGCAGGAGGAAATGGTCATGTGATTGATATTACTCTCTCCCGATTGGTCCGTCAAACACAGGCATGTTTCTGAAAAGAGGACAACAAATTCAGTTTCTCTCCAAAGAAGACGGAGGTTCCATCAAAATGACACCTTCCATGTTTGCTGTGTGTCTGACATGTCTGCTGTTGGGGAGAACAGGTGAGCTGCATGTGTTGTGATTGTGTTGTTTCCTTTTGTCTTTGCACCTTCATGTGTTTTGTGGTACATTTTGTCTGCTATGCTGTCAAGTTAACTATGAGTTGTCTGGTCTGTGTTTTCTCTTCAGCTCAGATTGAGGCTCAGGATCCATCAGCGACTTTACAGCTGTTATCTGTTAACGTGGGTGAAGAGTTTACCTTGGAGTGTTTCTATGAGCATAAAACAGTCGGATTAATGTTTTACTGGTTCAAACAAACTCTGGGAGAGAAACCAAAGATTGTGTCACAATTATTTAAATATGACAGTGACGGCTCTTTTCAAGGTGAATTCAAGGACGATCAACGTTTTAGACTGGAAGTTAAATCTGGTAGAAATAACTTGAAGATCTCAGATGCACAATATTCAGACTCAGCTACTTACTACTGCATGAGTGGCTATTTTAATGTGTTTGAATTCCTGGACAGCACTGTTGTTACTGTGAAAGATTCCAGCTTGAACATCCAAGCTTCTGTCCATCAATCAGCATCAGAGCTCATCCAGCCAGGAGGCTCTCTGACTCTCAACTGTACAGTACAAAGTGGGACCTGTGACAGAGGACACAGTGTTTACTGGTTCAAGAACTCAGGAGAAGCTCACCCAGGAATCCTTTACAGCCATGGAGCCAGGAATGATCAGTGTGAGAGGAAACCCCACACACAAACACACACCTGTGTCTACAACTTACCAATGAAGAGTCTGGATTCCTCTCATCGTGGGACCTACTACTGTGCTGTGGCAGCATGTGGAGCCATACTGTTTGGAAACGGGACCACGTTGGACTTTGGATGTGAGTCAGAGATGTTGCCTCAGTTGTTCATTAGTGGTGGATAATTAATGATCACATGAAGAAATCAGATTCAGTAATATTTGGATCTTCAGGTGGAGGAAACTCTCCAGTCTTGGTGTATTTCTTGAGTGGAGCTTTGACATTCACCACCATCCTGGTTGTTGTCCTGACATATACGACGTTGAAGACACACAGCTGCCAACACTCTGGTAGGCTCAACTGTCAATGATATATTTGATGACAAATGTTCAGTGTACGGGATATAGTAGGGAAGCTTCGTGGAAATTAACACAGATTCAGACTCTAAGAGGCTCAATTATTTATTGAAGAACATGCACTTTTATTGACCAGTGGATACAGTGTGGGTTTTTTTTTTTTTTTTTTTTTGAGATTTTGATTTAAATGAGGCTGCACGGTGGTGCAGTGGACAGCGCTGTTGCCTCACAGCAAGAAGGTTCCGGGTTCGAGTCCCGGCTCGGGCACGGGATCTTTCTGTGTGGAGTCTCCATGTTCTCCCTGTTCCTGCGTGGATTCTCTCTGGTACTCCGGCTTCTCTCCCCAGACCCCCCCCCCCCCCCACACACCCACGACCCTTAACAGGAATAAGCAGAAGAAAATGGATGGATTGAATCAAATGCATTTTAGTTGCAATGTGCAACAAATTTCTCGTCAAATAATCAAGAAAAAGTTCATTCAGACTTCAAGATTTAATTCGTCACAAAATATAAGTACTGATTTCTGAATGCCTCGTCCTGTAGTTTAAGATAAAACAGTCATATTGATCAAATGAAATGAAAATGCATTTAAAATTATTGGTTCCTTCTTTTCATGACAGACTCAACAAGAAGATCTTCAGTTGTCTCCTCTCCAAATGCAGAGGTAGGTTCACTTGTTCAAAGTGATGATTATTGTCACAGTCACATATTTTTACGTTTGCTCTTTGTGACGTGTGTCTGTCTCAGTCATGATACGTTCACTCGTTTGCTAGTTAAGTGGTTTTTGTTTTATTTTACCAGGGTAACCAAGAGGCAGAGAACCTCCATTATGCTGCTTTATCAGATTACAAGCTCAGCAGATCAAGAAGACTGGGGGAGGACACCTCAGATGAATGTGTGTACTCCAGTGTCAGGCAGTAGATCAGCCTTGACTTCAGTTCTGTGTTTCATTTGGACTTTGTGTGTGTGAGAGGAAGTTGTGTCATTCACCTGTATGATCTGACAAGAACAATTGAACTGAGTCTTTCCTCCCCAGCAGCTCTTTGATGTGTCTTATTTCTACTCTCACCAGGCTTGTAGTGTACACGGAACAACCACACTGTTGTTGTGGCTCTGTAAAGTGGAGACAAAGCTGACTTTGTAATGATTGACAGGTGATGCTTCAGCAGGCCTTGACTGGTGTAAGCAACTCATTTCTGCCTTTTATAAACCACTGCATGAGGAGCTTCAGGACACATTGGTGAACTCAACAGGAAATCTTCAAGTGTGACCTGAGAGTATAACAATAGAACCGTCAGAGGCGTTGTCGTGAAGCAACTGGAACAAACACACAAGAAGAGGCATTGCAAACAAAACCACAGAGACATCCTGTGGAGGAGTGAGGGCCGGGCTGGAGAGGAGAGCCAGAAAACAGCGTGATGTGAAACTTTGACCAGAGAAGAAACTCAGTAGTTTTACTTTCTACTTTTGAGTCAGTTGAGTGACAGAAAGAGAGCAATGACACCTGGAAGTAAATGAAGAGAACACCCACGCCTCACATCATGTTAACAATCTCAGTGATAACCAGTTAGATGCAAAGATATGCCGATGACGCCATAATTTATTGTTCATCATCGCCAATCGATGGATGAATTTCGCAGCTGTTTGTAGTTTTTGAAATAGTCCAACGTAATCTCCTCACCTCTCCCTAAAGTTAGTTTTAAATGATCAGAAAAGATTTTTTTCCAAGAAACATAAGTGTGGATCCTCTCCTCCATCCCTTTATCCTCTGCAGGGGACACCAATAGAATTGGTCTCCTCGTTTAAGTACTTAGGCCTCGTGTTGGATGAGGATTTATCATTTAAATTTCACGTTCCTCAACTACTGGCTACGTAGAAAAAATAGGGTTTTATTTTAGGAATAGTGCTTGTTTTTCAAAGTCAGCAAAGAAAAAGCAGGTGGAGGCCACTTTTTTTTTTTAACCTGTACTGGACAATGGAGATGTCTTTGACAGCCATACCACCAAGGCTCGTCTGCAGTCCCTAGACTCTGTTTATCACTCTACCCTTAGATTTATAACCCATGCAACTCACTCATCACTGCCCGCTGTATTAAGTGGTTTGTTGGCCCTCACTTCATGCAAGAAGACACAAGCATAAATGCTTGTGCACAAGGCTGAAGTTGGCTACTTTCCATGGTATATAATTAGTCTTTTAACAGTCACTTGCCAGGAGTAGGTATATTTTCTGAGATGTTCCAACATTAAATTTAGAATTTGGAAAAACTAGTTTCAGTTACAGTGGGCCAGTTCTCTGGAATGATCTTCAGAAATCACTCAAAAGTCACAGCTTTCGTTTCAGTTACCAAGTTCAAATCATATCTCAAACGTACGTTTCAAACTGTCTGCTCCTGCTTGTAATTCTTGTTTCTTTTTGATGGATATATTCATGACCCTGACTGTCCCCATTATGTTATATTCGTATTTTGTCTTTCCTAACTCTGTTAATTGTGTGCCGCTACCTTGGCAGGGCTCACTTGCACAAGAGATGCCTTATCTCAAAGTGATTTTTGTCACGATCCCTGTCTCGTGTTTCCTGTTTTATTTTGTAGTCATGTCCTGTCTTCCTGACCTCCCTCTTGTGATTACCTCATGTGTCTCACCTGGGTGATTGCACCACCTGTGTCTCGTTTCCCCTCTTGTATTTAACCTGTGTGTCCTTAGTTCCTTGTTGGGTCATTGTCGTCATTTGCTGTTGTCGTCACAGTCACAGTCACAGTCATAGTCACAGTTTAGTTTTGTCTTGTCTTGTCTTGTCTTGTCTCGTCTCGTCTCGTCTCGTCAAGCCGTCGGCCTCACTCCCCGCCTCAAGCCTCTTTTTGCACCATCCCTACTGTCTGCACTTGGGTCTCACCATCCCACAACCCCTGAATGTGACAGATTTTATCCCTGGTTTGAGGTGAAATGAAAAAATAAACCCCTTAAAGAGGGAGTGCAATGTGAAAATTTCAGTTTTTGTTCAAGTTATTGGTGAAGAGTTGGTGAGATTGACCTGAAATGATGCTTGAACTGAAGGAAGTAACACACTTTCCATATGGGTTGACCACAACACCACCTCTAGACACATCCTTCACACACACTTCTCATGTCTTTGAATACATGAATACAAACTCAGGGCTCAGACTTCATGGTCATTGTAATCAACAGGTAAAGTACATTTAAACTGACGTACAGGCAATAAAGAGTAAGTTCATACCTTGTTCGAACAAACACATTGTTTTTAGATGTGTGAAATGTGAACGACACAGTGACAAACAAAATGTATTATTTTATTCACTTCTGATTTAGATTCATTCAGGCAACAAATCACATTCAAACAAAGTTCATTGTTTGCTGCATCATTCACACAAAAAAAATTCAGTTCGTTCATCCAAAGGATTCATTTTTTTTGAACAAGGGGTTTGTGAACGTCTCAACTCTAGGACCTTGTTGGCAGCATCAGTGTCCTTTCTGGCTCCTCCCCCTCCACCAAACACCCCTTCAAATTGAGATCCAAGTCAAATCAACAATAAAGTAAAACTACTTTGTCTCTGACAGAGACTAAAACACAGGCAAGAAAATGAAGACGTTCCATTAATATGCAGCAGTAACACATGAGGGAGCCCTGCAGTACCTGCTCTGACCAGCAGGAGCATCCCCCAGAAAGCTGTGACCATAAGCTGCTGCTTTGCTGAACATCATAGCTTTGGTCCAACCAGCAGAAAAGTCCACACATTTATGAACAACTTGAATCCTTGCAGGTCTCTGTAGATGAGCACGTGTACAATAAAGTTAGGGGGAAGAACTCAGGTCCATCTTACAGGCTTCAATCAGTTCCACAATTTCAATAACAACTAAAAAAAACAGGTCCTGCTAGACTGAATCAATGAAATCAGAACTGTAGTTTCAGCTGCTTCAGGTGGCAGTATAGAGGACAACAGTCTCCTCCTCTCTCTCTGCTGCAGGCGTCCGACGTCTGATCATTTGTGGATGGAACATCAGCAGGGAAGAATTCATGTAATCAGAGCTGAAATTCTGTAAATCAGAGGATTTGACTCACCAACTGTAACCAACACAGTTAATGTTCAGAGGGTAAAGAAACAGAAACATCAATCATCATTTTGAACATATAAACCAACCTCTGCCTTTGGAGCCGAGGACACTGAAGATCTTTTTGTTGACTCTAGACATGAACAAGAAGAAACAAACTTGATTTTGAAAAAATTACAATGTTTTTCCTTCATCAGTTTGATCATTTAGACTCAGTGTTCTGATCCAGTGCCTCTGGACCAGTTCTGATAGGAACGGAGGAGGTCGAGGTCGTACAGACCTATAAATATCTTGGGCTGTGGCTGGACAACAGGCTGGACTGGACGAGCAACACGAGGCAGCTATATAAGAAGGCTCAGAGCAGGATGTACTTCCTGAGGAGGCTGAGAGCCTTCAACATCTGCAGGAGGCTCCTGTGGATCTTCTATCAGTCTGTGGTCTTCAGCATCCTGTCCTACGCTGTGGTGTGCTGGGGAGGGAGTGTGACGAAGGCAGATCTCTCCAGGCTGGAGAAGCTGATCAGGCGGGCCAGCTCAGTGGTTGGGATGAAGCTGGACCCTCTGGCAACAGTAGCAGAGAGGAGAACTCTGGACAAACTGCTGGACATCTTGGACAATGTCAGCCACCCTCTGCACACTGTCACCACCAGCCAGAGAAGCCTGTTCAGCCAGAGGCTGCTCCTCCCCAAGTGCAGGACCAACAGACTGAAGAACTCCTAACTTAACCTGACTAACTTAACTCCTAACTTAAACTGTTAAACTCCTCACTGGAGGGGGGGAGGGCCAACAGAAGGACTGTAGGAGAGGGCTGAGCACCAATGACCTGCCCCGATAACAACCGGACACTCATGTGCAATATAAGAGACTGTATATTATTATTGTTGTTATTATTATAATTATTATTATAACTATTGTTATATTTTTATGATATTATATCATCATCATTATTATTATAATTATTGTTATAATAACAATCAAGAACAATTAATATTATGATTATTCCTGTCACTATGCACATATACATGACCATCCAGGTACACACAGGCACACGCACATGTATATATGCATATATATATATATATATATATATATATATATATATATATATATATATATATATGCATATATATATATATATATGCATATATATATATATATATATATATGCATATATATATATATGCATATATATATATATATATATATATCGTCTTTGTTTTCTCTTCTTTGTTATTTTTTGCGAAGGTTTCATTAATAATCTATTCTATGGTAACAGTTCTGTGAATGAATGTTGAGGAGAGTGCAATTTCCCTGGCGGAACGTCCAAAAGGGATTAATAAACTACTCTGTCTGTCTGTCTGTCTGTCTGAATTGTCATAAAACTGCACGACAGGGCAACACAATCTAATCTGTGCAAATTTCCACATAGCTTCCCTACTATATCCCGTACACTGAACATTTGTCATCAAATGTATCATTGACAGTTGAGCCTACCAGAGTGTTGGCAGCTGTGTGTCTTCAACGTCGTATATGTCAGGACAACAACCAGGATGGTGGTGAATGTCAAAGCTCCACTCAAGAAATACACCAAGACTGGAGAGTTTCCTCCACCTGAAGATCCAAATATTACTGAATCTGATTTCTTCATGTGATCATTAATTATCCACCACTAATGAACAACTGAGGCAACATCTCTGACTCACATCCAAAGTCCAACGTGGTCCCGTTTCCAAACAGTATGGCTCCACATGCTGCCACAGCACAGTAGTAGGTCCCACGATGAGAGGAATCCAGACTCTTCATTGGTAAGTTGTAGACACAGGTGTGTGTTTGTGTGTGGGGTTTCCTCTCACACTGATCATTCCTGGCTCCATGGCTGTAAAGGATTCCTGGATGAGCTTCTCCTGAGTTCTTGAACCAGTAAACACTGTGTCCTCTGTCACAGGTCCCACTTTGTACTGTACAGCTGAGAGTCAGAGAGCCTCCTGGCTGGATGAGCTCTGATGCTGATTGATGGACAGAAGCTTGGATGTTCAAGCTGGAATCTTTCACAGTAACAACAGTGCTGTCCAGGAATTCAAACTCATTAATATTAATGGCCATGCAGTAGTAAGTAGCTGAGTCTGAATATTGTGCATCTGAGATCTTCAAGTTAATTGTACCAGATTTAACTTCCAGTCTAAAACGTTGATTGTCCTTGAATTCACCTTGAAAAGAAGCTTTTCTGTCATGTTTATCCAAGCGAGACACAATCTTTGGTTTCTCTCCCAGAGTTTGTTTATACCAGTAAAACATTAATCCGACTGTTTTATGCTCATCGAAACACTCCAAGGTAAACTCTTCACCCACGTTAACAGATAACAGCTGTAAAGTCGCTGATGGATCCTGAGCCTCAATCTGAGCTGAAGAGAAAACACAGACCAGACAACACATAGTTAACTTGACAGCATAGCAGACAAAATGTACCACAAAACACATGAAGCTGCAAAAACAAAAGGAAACAACACAATCACAACACATGCAGCTCACCTGTTCTCCCCAACAGCAGACATGTCAGACACACAGCAAACATGGAAGGTGTCATTTTGATGGAACCTCCGTCTTCTTTGGAGAGAAACTGAATTTGTTGTCCTCTTTTCAGAAACATGCCTGTGTTTGACGGACCAATCGGGAGAGAGTAATATCAATCACATGACCATTTCCTCCTGCATTGTTGTTGTATGAGCCCTCCGGGGCGAAGACCCTATTGTATTTGCTCGACACACTCGCCATTTCAAAGCTTAGTTTGACCCCCTAAACACGCTCAAAAACTCAACAAATTTGGTGCACAAATCGGTTGCAGCGAAAAAATTTGATATTTAACAAAAACAGCGCTCTACTCCATGGCGCCACCTACATACTAACAAAAATCCGCCACGGCCTGCAGGAATGTCCTACAGACATCGGACCAACATCATTTTATTCGTCTCATCAAGACGGACAAATCATACACTCACACCCCTGACCTAACTCCAACAGGACGTCCACAATTTTCTACACAAATGTCAAGGCCCAGGGATTTGCCAAATACACCGTTGGAATCGTGGCGTTTGCCACCCGGCAGCGGGCACAAAGAGGCTCAGGCCCTAACAACGCTGCTTGCAGCTTTAATTATTATGTGTTCTCACCGTTCCTTGGACACATCCAAATGAAGCTTGTAACGATCTGGTCAAAGCCTCGGTGCAGCAGCAAGACGACCAGGAAAGCAAACACATCCTGAAGAGTGTTTGAGGCACAGAAACCAGGTTTCTCTGCTGAAGCGAGCATTGAGCCCCTCGACTGCAGCAGCAGGAAGCGTGTGGCAGTCTGTTGAGGCACACGGTATAAAAGCTCATACACAAGGTTGGATTCCATCAAAATGACACCTTCCATGTTTGCTGTGTATCTGACATGTCTGCTGTTGGGGAGAACAGGTGAGCTGCATGTGTTGTGATTGTGTTGTTTCCTTTTGTCTTTGCACCTTCATGTGTTTTGTGGTACATTTTGTCTGCTATGCTGTCAAGTTAACTATGAGTTGTCTGGTCTGTGTTTTCTCTTCAGCTCAGATTGAGGCTCAGGATCCATCAGCGACTTTACAGCTGTTATCTGTTAACGTGGGTGAAGAGTTTACCTTGGAGTGTTTCTATGAGCATAAAACAGTCGGATTAATGTTTTACTGGTATAAACAAACTCTGGGAGAGAAACCAAAGATTGTGTCTCGCTTGGATAAACATGACAGAAAAGCTTCTTTTCAAGGTGAATTCAAGGACAATCAACGCTTTGGACTGGAAGTTCAAGCAGATGGATATAACTTGAAGATCTCAGATATATTCAGACTCAGCTACTTACTACTGTGTGAGTGGCTATTTTAATGTGTTTGAATTCCTGGACAGCACTGTTGTTACTGTGAAAGATTCCAGCTTGAACATCCAAGCTTCTGTCCATCAATCAGCATCAGAGCTCATCCAGCCAGGAGGCTCTCTGACTCTCAACTGTACAGTACAAAGTGGGACGTGTGACAGAGAACACAGTGTTTACTGGTTCAAGAACTCAGGAGAAGCTCATCCAGGAATCCTTTACAGCCATGGAGCCAGGAATGATCAGTGTGAGAGGAAACCCCACACACAAACACACACCTGTGTCTACAACTTACCAATGAAGAGTCTGGATTCCTCTCATCGTGGGACCTACTACTGTGCTGTGGCAGCATGTGGAGCCATACTGTTTGGAAACGGGACCACGTTGGACTTTGGATGTGAGTCAGAGATGTTGCCTCAGTTGTTCATTAGTGGTGGATAATTAATGATCACATGAAGAAATCAGATTCAGTAATATTTGGATCTTCAGGTGGAGGAAACTCTCCAGTCTTGGTGTATTTCTTGAGTGGAGCTTTGACATTCACCACCATCCTGGTTGTTGTCCTGACATATACGACGTTGAAGACACACAGCTGCCAACACTCTGGTAGGCTCAACTGTCAATGATATATTTGATGACAAATGTTCAGTGTACGGGATATAGTAGGGAAGCTTCGTGGAAATTAACACAGATTAGATTGTGTTGCCCTGTCCTGCAGTTTTATGACAATACAGAGGCACTGGATCAGAACGTTTAGTCCAAATGATCAAACAGATGAAGGAAAAACATTGTTTTTATTTTAATTGTGTTTGATTCTTCTTTTTGACAACTAGAGTCAACAAAAAGATCTTCAGTGTCCTCGGCTCCAAAGGCAGAGGTTGGTTTATATGTTCAAAATGATGATTGATGTTTCTGTTTCTTTACCCTCTGAACATTAACGGTGTTGGTTACAGTTGGTGAGTCAAATCTTCTGATTTACAGAATTTCAGCTCTGATTACATGAATTCTTCCCTGCTGATGTTCCATCCACAAATGATCAGACGTCGGACGCCTGCAGCAGAGAGAGAGGAGGAGACTGTTGTCCTCTATACTGCCACCTGAAGCAGCTGAAACTACAGTTCTGATTTCATTGATTCAGTCTAGCAGGACCTGTTTTTTTTTAGTTGTTATTGAAATTGTGGAACTGATTGAAGCCTGTAAGATGGACCTGAGTTCTTCCCCCTAACTTTATTGTACACGTGCTCATCTACAGAGACCTGCAAGGATACAAGTTGTTCATAAATGTGTGGACTTTTCTGCTGGTTGGACCAAAGCTATGATGTTCAGCAAAGCAGCAGCTCATCGTCACAGCTTTCTGGGGGATGCTCCTGCTGGTCAGAGCAGGTACTGCAGGGCTCCCTCATGTGTTACTGCTGTATATTAATGGAACGTCTTCATTTTCTTGCCTGTGTTTTAGTCTCTGTCAGAGACAAAGTAGTTTTACTTTATTGTTGATTTGACTTGGATCTCAATTTGAAGGGATGTTTGGTGGAGGGGGAGGAGCCAGAAAGGACACTGATGCTGCCAACAAGGTCCTAGAGTTGAGACGTTCACAAACCATTTTTTCAAAAAGAGTGAATCCTTTGGATGAACCAACTGAGTTTTTTTTAAATAATTCAGCAAACAAGTAACTGTGATTGAATGCTATTTGTTGCCTGAATGAATGTAAATCAGAAGTGTTTGAAATAAAACTATTCTTTTCACTCTTTCATATTTCACACATCTAAAACTCTGTCTTCTACATATTTTTTAACAAGGAATGAACTCACTCTTTATTCCCCATCCATCAGTTAAAATGTACTTTTACTGTAGATTACAAGGAGTAATGTATTCAAAGACATGAGAAGTGTGAGTGAGAGGTGTGTCTGGAGGTGTTGTGGTCAACTCATATCAAAAGTGTGTCTCTACCTTCTGTTCAAGCATCATTTCAGGTCATAATCTCACCATCTCTTCACTTTAACAAAAACTGAAATTTTCTCAAACTTTACAAACTGACATACAGAGGAGTCTTAAGGGGTGGGTGTTCCCTTCATTTACTTCCAGGTGTCATTGCTCTCTTTCTGTCACTCAACTGACTCAAAAGTAGAAAGTAAAACTACTGAGTTTCTTCTCTGGTCAACAGTGATTAGAACTGGTAGAAGAGACCGATGGTGTGTCCCAAATCACATACTTCCATACTGCATCCTTAAAATTTTCAACCTTTGTATTCAATCTCGCAGTGCGCAAGTTTTGAGGGTGCACTGCTTTCCCAAATCGCAGCGTGCTTCTTCTGCTACGCCAATTTGTAACCGGCTTGGTCCACATCAGCATAAGCTGATTACCGCCACTTTTTGCTTGCGCTTATTTGCCAATTTTTGAGGCATTAAAACAGCTAAATGAACGGACATCACGCATTGTCTACAATTCTACAATTTCATTTAGCAGACGCTTTTGTCCAAAGCAATGTACAACACAAGCAAGAATTCAGACTTGAGGAAGAACCCATAGTAGCGCTGAAGTGCTTCAGTTGTGATTTGGTCACAGGTACTGCCATCTAGTGGCAGAAGAAGTGTCGCCCCCCCTCTTTTTTTTTTTTTTTTTGACAAACATACAACATCACACAACCCAGTTAGTGCTACATAGTCACTAAGTGCTGGGTCTTGGACCCTCTGACTTATTCTACCCCACAGGACAAAGAGGAGAAGAGTCAGGTTCAGTGCCTCGGTGCTCTCTGAACAATTGAGTCTTCAATTGTCTCTTAAAAGTAGAAAGGGACTCAGCAGAACGCACAGAGTTCGGTAGTTCGTTTCGATTTCTTCGAAATCAAAGTTTCGAAAAAAAGTTTCGAAAGTTTCGTTTCGATTTCTTATTTCGAATTCCAACACATCTAAATAGCCACTCACACAGTAGTAAGTAGCTGAGTCTGAATATTGTGCATCTGAGATCTTCAAGTTATTTTTACCAGATTTACCTTCCAGTTCAAAGCGTTGATCGTCCTTGAATTCACCTTGAAAAGAGCCGTTACCGCCATATTTATATAATTGTGACACAATCTTTGGTTTCTCTCCCAGAGTTTGTTTATACCAGTAAAACATTAATCCGACTGTTTTATGCTCATAGAAACACTCCAAGGTAAACTCTTCACCCACGTTAACAGATAACAGCTGTAAAGTCGCTGATGGATCCTGAGCCTCAATCTGAGCTGAAGAGAAAACACAGACCAAGACAACACATAGTTAACTTGACAGCATAGCAGACAAAATGTACCACAAAACACATGAAGCTGCAAAAACAAAAGGATACAACACAATCAAAACACATGCAGCTCACCTGTTCTTCCCAACAGCAGACATGTCAGACACACAGCAAACATGGAAGGTGTCATTTTGATGGAACCTCCGTCTTCTTTGGAGAGAATCTGAATTCATTCTCTTCTTTTCAGAAGCATGCCTGTGTCTGATCGGCCAATCAGAAAAGACTTACACAGAACACATGACCAGTTCCTCCCACAGTTTAATGTGTGGTCTACAAACATACACTCTGATATGGTTTTCTCTACTGCCCCACTGCAGCTAAGCTAACTAGCTGTGCTTACTAACCATTCCATATTACCAGGGACTTCCCGTGTATGGTTCAAATGATTTTATTTCATGTGTTGCGTTTTCAAAATTAAATGTACATCACTTTATATCTGGGGTTTGTCTGTGTGTGGGACACAGAAAAATTTGTCTGGAAGATGTTGGGCAAGTACGTGTGTGTGTGACAGAGAGAGAGAGAGAGAGAGAGAGAGTATGTTGTTGTTGGGTAATTTTGTCTCATATGAAATAGAAATTGCAGGGCGGTGTGGCTTTGATTTATAGTGGCCATCTAACAACCGAAGGGCCGATGGCTCAATCCTCTTGTCCCCCGTTGACGATGTCAAGTATCCTTGAGCCAGATACTGAGCCTCTAAATGCTCAAGATGGCCCTGTGATGGACTGGAAACCCGTCCAGGGTGAAACCAGCCTCTCTCCCAATGTCAGTTGAAATAGGCTCCACGACCCTTGACGGATAAGTGGAATAGAAAATAGAGGATGGATGAGTGAACTGGAAATGTACTTCATTTTATTACAAAATCAATCAAAATCTGTAGCCTATCAATCAGTTATTTACAGTTTTTTGCAGTTGTCTCACTAGAATGCATGTGAATGGTGATCCAAATGATCTTAAAATGAAAAGTTTCGTCATTGTGGTGACCCACATTGACAGACTGTGACACTCAACAAAGAGGTACTGTGCCTATAGGAGCGGAGGGTTAGTTTGCAAGCGCTCTGCCTGTCAAACATGCTACCCATATCCATATCAACGCCTACTTGCCAAGTTCCTGGTTCTCACTACACCCACCTTCTCTTCTGCAGTGGCTAAGCACGGCGTGGAGCACCATATGATCACTGTGGGCTCCCCAGTCTACGCCACGGTCTCAGCCAAACTTGCAAATGACCATGGAACGCCTCGGCATTGTGCAGCGCTCCAACGGCCTGTGGGCTTCCCCCCTGCACATGGTTACGAAGGCCGACAGTGGTGGCACCTGTATTGCGATTTCCGTCACCTGAGCAATGCCACTACCCCCGACCATTACCCCGTCCTGCACATGCGGGACTTCTCTGCTGACCTGGTGGGTGCCGTCATCTACTCCAAGGTGGACCTGGTGCAAGGCTACCACCAGGTGCCAGTCCACCCACAGGATGTACCGAAGACAGCTGTCATCACGCCCTTTGGACTTTTTGAATTCTTACATATGCCATTTGGCCTCAAATGGGTGGCGCAGACGTTTCAGCGCCAAATGGACTCTGTGCTTAGAGACATGCCGTTTTGGTTTGTTTATTTAGACGACATTCTTTTGGCCAGCACGTCCACTGAAGAGCACACGGCCTTATCATCAACCCAGCTAAGTGCCAGTTAGGGCAGTCATCCATCACCTTCCTTGGACACCACGTCGCTCCACAGGGTGCTGTCCCCCTTCCAGCCAGAGTGGATTTCACCCACCCCCGCACTGTACAGTCTGCAGGAGTTTCTGGGCATGGTGAACTTTTACAATCAATTCCTGCCCCATGCTGCTCACCTCTCGTGTCCATCGTACGAGGCCCTGCGGGGTAAAAAGCCGAAGGATGAGTTGGACTGGTCTTCAGGGATTGA
The DNA here is from genome assembly GCF_037954235.1 of Aulostomus chinensis. Taxonomy (NCBI): domain Eukaryota; kingdom Metazoa; phylum Chordata; class Actinopteri; order Syngnathiformes; family Aulostomidae; genus Aulostomus; species Aulostomus chinensis. The sequence continues at coordinate 1,854,751 of NC_141343.1, read as the reverse complement.
CAAGGATTTTGATGCTGCCAAGACTGCGCTAGTCAATGCTACTCTGCTGGCGCACCCCTCTGCCACTGCCACCGTCGCCCTCACGACAGACGCCTCTGACTATGCTGTGGGGCCTCTGGCCTTCTTCAGCAAACAGCTCCGTGAAAGCGAGCGCAAATACAGCACCTTTGACAGGGACCGATTGGGTCTTTTCATTGCCACCAGACACTTCAGGCTCCTACTGGAAGGCCGGTGGTTCACAGCTTTCATGGACCACAAACCGCTGACATTTTCCATGGTCAAGACCTCAGAGCTGTGGTCTGGCCATCAGCAGCATCAGCCCTTAGCGATCTCCGAGTTTACCAAGGACATCCAGCACATGTTGGGCAAGGAAAACTTTGCCTCTCGTGGTCGATCATGGGGTCTGTCAGCTTGGGCCGAAACTATGCCACCATAGCAGCAGACCAGGCTGCAGATTCTGACATTCAAGCCATCCGGTAGGCCCCTACTGCACTGTGGCTTGAGGACGTGGTGTTCAACACAGCCAATGCCACCCTCTCTGCAACGTCTCCACCGGTCAAACGTGCCCTGGAGCCTGCTGTCTGGCTGCCCCGGGCTGTCAACACCCTCTACAGCATTTCCCACCCAGGTGTGAAGGCCTCAACTAAACTGGTCAGCGTCAAGTTTCTTTTGCCTGGCCCCCAGAAGGACATTACGTCCTGGGCTTGGTTGTGTGTGCCGTACCAGTGTGCCAAGGTGCAGCGCCATACCAAGGCCCCTTTGGCACCATTTGTAGTAATAGAGAGAGGCATTTCGACCACGTGAATGTGGACCTGGTGGGCCCCCTGCCACCCTCCCACAGATATATTTACCTTCTCACCATGGTGGACAGGACCACCATGTGGCCGGAAGCTGTCCCACTGTCCTTCACTATGGCTGCGGAGGTCGTACGGGCATTCATCGGGTGCCAGGTAGTCTCGCTGCTTCTTCACTCCCCAGCGTGTTCCTTTCAAATAGGAGTGATCTCTGACCTCCCTAGATGTTTGCAATGTAGTAGATGACCTTGCTAGCTAATTGTGTGAAAAGATACTGAATACTGATACCAAAAACAAGAAATGAATGAGAAGATTCAGTCAGAGCACTGAGAGCATTCCTCACACAGTCTGGTTTACACTAACAACATTATCAAAATAAATTTAACATTGACTTATTATTGCCCTCCCACTTTTAACTCATGATCTTCTACTGGCACCGGACGAGGGACTTGTCTCTGGTGTATGACGTTAGGTGATATTTACTGAGTCAGTCTCAGTTTGTACTTGTCAAAGATGATTCCTCTGAGGCCACAACAGTCAGTTACGCTGTTCCACAAGGGTCTGTGCTTGGACCAATGATCTTCATCCAATATTTGCTACATTAGATTACATTATAAGGAAATATTTGATTAATTGTCATTGTTATGCAGATGATATGCATTTGTACTTATCAATGCACTTCTCTGTTTACACTTGAGGTCTTTCAAAAGAAAATAAAAAAAACATGGACAGCAATTTTTTAGTATGACTGAATTGTGCTGGGCCCTAAACACCTTGGAAACACCTTCTCTAATGAGATGGGTACCCTGGATGGAGTCGAACCTGGGAGTTATCTTTAAACAGGGTCTGTCCTTTAACTCCTACATGAAGCAGTGTCTCAAAGTAGACTGGAAGCCAGAGTCTTCAGTCCTGTGGAACTGGCTCCCAGTTTTGGTCCTGATGCAACCAGACTAAAAACAGACTTAAAGCCTTACTTTTTGATAGAGCTTATAGTTAAGGCTGCTAAGGTGAACCCTGAGATATGCTGCTCTGCTGAAATTCTTATATCGCGCTGAAATGTATTGCTTAAGTAACCTGTAGATATCATTATTGACAGCTGGCTTCTTATTATTTCTGCTGTTTATGTTTTTTGAATGCCCCCTGTCCTTCTGTCTTTCTCACTGCTCGTCCATCTCCTTCTGTCTAGCTATGTGAGACCACTCCTCACATGAGCAGAGACATAAATCTTTGCCCCTGAAGACTTAAAATGATCTGAACTCACTCACTGTGCAGAGATTATTATTTTTTACATTTTAGACATGATGCTTGCTGCACAAGCAAACAAGATCTTGTGGCCTGGAGGCTACCGACCAGTCTTCCTGTGTTATCTGTTTGCACCAACGGAATCTTTTTTCTCTGCTGTTCACATCACCTTTACCACACCAGTACACAGAAAGCACTTGCTAGCTTTAGAAGTGCAAGGTAGGCTTACATGCTGGTAGTGTAAAATATTTGTAGCTGAGAAGTAGAACTTTGGAACACTTTTAGTGTTTTTCTGTCTCGTCTGCTTGTCATTGTTATATAAATTAGAAAATAATGAATAAAATGAATAAAACATCAAGGAAAAGCATATTTGCATTCTTCTTATTAACAAAGTTGCCATTGAAGGGTTTGTCTATTAATATATCTACTCATAATGCATATTATGGAGGTAAGTTCAGAATCATTACAGTCTATAAAGATCTTACTGTAAAAGCATGTAAGCCCGAGCGTGTGGTAACACAGACTTTTTTCACTGAGCCTCTTAGTGAGTAAAACTGGAAAACTGTTAATATGGACATTTATGTTAAAAGTAGGATATTCAATCCTCTATAGCAAGTGCAAGGGGGAAAAAAACAAAATAGTTAAAACACATCATTTGACCAAAGAAAGACAAGGAAATTAAAGATCCAACAACCCTCCCCCGGGAACCTTGCCAAGAGATTTCATTAATAGTGACAGGCACACAGGTAAGTTACTCATTGAGAGGCATGAGACATGGTTCTGACATGGACATGGTTCATGGTTCAGGTGGTATAAATATCCATAACATCAGCAAGGTCCTCAGGGGGTAGCCACTGTCACCTGCACTAAAAGCACAGTGTTGCACACTTTGATTTAAGTGACTGGTGCAAGTTAAGTTTCTCGAATAACTTAATATAATATAATTAGGCATTTACTCACCCACCCATCTGTCAGCGCACCTGCCTGCAGCATCTCCCCAACAGTGCTGTTAGACAGAATGTGCGAATTGTGTGTTGAACCAGGCCACCTCGCAACAATGCTGGGCAGATTCATCTGTGCATGGCAGATGATCTGCACATTGATGGAGTGGAAACCCTTACGATTTACGTAAGCGTATTCCTCATGGGACAGCGCTTTTATGGTGACATGGGTGCAGTCAATGGCTCCAATTACATTAGAGATTCTGGCTATTACAGCAAATTGCACTTTCATATTGGCCTGTTCAACTGCACTGTAAGGGTATTTAATGTACCTGTGGGAGAGGCGGATGATAAGGTCCACCACCAAGGGCATGGCCTGACTGAGGGTAGACTGGCTCACCCCAGAATGGTCCACTATCTCCCGCTGGAAGGAGCCAGTGGCCAAGAAGCTGAGTGTGCTCAGCACCAGTGCCGGCACTGACACACCTTGGCTCCTGGCGGTTCTGCGCTGGAGCAGACAGTCGCAGCTCCTCACAAATTTGGAGGAGGATGGCCCGCAATAGCCTGAACCGGCTAATCAGCCACTCATCTGAATTGTGCAGCAAATCCTCCCACTCCCTGAAATGTTCCTCCTGTCTGGTTGCACCATTTACCACGTCCTCCAACAGCGCAAGTGCTGCAATTGTTGAAAGTTGCACATTCAGCACAATCGCTCTTTTACAGCCGCTTAAGTAATGCCAACAGGTGTTTGGGTTTGTGTTGATGGCTTTTTTATGCCCGATGTATGTGCGGTTGTCAAATAATATCAGTTACCAAACACTGCCGCAGGGTGTCGCCAACGAACCAAAGTGCGGTTAATGCAAGAATCGGCCTGCCGCCAACTTGTTTGGCACCTCTGGGGTTGGCATGAAACAGTGCAAGAATCAACAAACTTTTCGCTTTGATACATCTGAACTTGAGCGCTGACCCTCGTGTACGCAAGTTTTTCTTGCATAAACTGTGTTGATACAAGAGGCCCCAGGTCTGGAGGGCTTTCTGTCAAGCTCTATCTACCAAGATCTAGAGTACGCTCTGCACTGTGTGACCTCCACCAACCCCCCATCTTGGTGTACTCACCTCTGTTGGATTGAATATGCACACAACTTCTTGACCAGCTCTGCCACAGGTTTGTCTCCTTTTGACGCTTCTATGGGTTAACTTCCACCTCTGTCCCTCCCAGGAAAGTGATCTTGTGGTGCCCTCAGTTCAGAGTCACCTCCGTCGCTGTCTTAAGGTCTGGAATGATACCTGCCCTGCCAATGATACCTGCCCTGCCATGCACCTCTGACCAAAATAAGTGCATTGTGGACTGCCACGGGATCCTGGCTCCAACATTTCAACCAGGTCAGGAGGTGTGGCTTAGTTCAGAGAATATTCTTCTAAAAACCGAATCCGGGAGGCTCTCTCCCTGTTCCATTGGCCCATTCACAATTGAACGCATCATAAATCCTTCTGCTGTTAGACTTGTTACCTAGGTCCTTGAGAATCCACCCTATTTTTCACATGTACAAATGCTGCGCAACAGTGCTATGGTCAGTGGAAAAGACGTCACTTGTGTTTCCATCAAAGAACAGACTTCCAAATGAATTAACAGTATCCAAACAGAAATGAGACACCCCAGCCAGAAGGAACTGACTGCTGAATCAACGTGAACTTACATTAGTGACATGAAGTCAGTTCCAGCAAGATTACTGTCATGAATGTTGCTTCAGTAAATCTTGTTGACTGAAATGTTCCCCAAAAACTCCAATGTGTGCTGAAGCTACACATGCAGTGGTTTACATACTCAGGACAATGACAAATGAACAGCTTCATTTGTCCAATGGTGACACTGAACCATCAACTACATGACAAGTAAGTCAGCATGAAGTCAAGGGCAGCAGAAGCTCAATCTGAAGCTGTGCCATAAATACTTAATTTAGTGTTCTGATCAAAAACGCTCAATTTGAGGCTTAATTTGAGGCTTTTTAAAATAAGTCGTGAATATAAGCTGGGATAGGCTCAAGCCCCCCCCCCCCCTTAATGATAAGCCGTATAGAAAATGGATGGATAATATAAATCATTCATTAAATATACCACAAGCAGTAAAACTACAAAAGATACCCAGGGTTTTCTTTTTACTCAGTTAGGGTATGACCTATGGTGGCACACAGATGGAGCTCATAGAAATAGTAAATGTCCTCACTGTTTGTTGGGCATGTCCAAATGATGCTGGCAACAGTTCAAATCATCTGTTCCACAGCGAGATGACCAGTGATGCAAACACATCCTGAAGAGTGTTCTAGCCACAGAAACCAGGTTTCTCTGTTGGAGTGAGCCCTGAGCCCCTCCACTGCAGCAGCATGTCATGTTTGGCAGCTCATTCACAAGCATGAATGTCCTACTTTTTAAACATAAATGTCCTTGTACTACTTTTTTTGTTGTCCTCTTTGAAATAGGGTTCACATTCATGGAAAAATTCTAGCTTGTAAAAATGAAACTAAATTATCAGCATATTTTGAACTTCGTAAAAAGGACTAAACATGTCACTCGCTCCCCGTCAGTGTGCTTTAGAGCAAAATTCTTTAGGCCAACCCTAAGCACCCGGATACTTTGACCCTTGATGCTGATAGGCTACCTAAAACAGGGTACCAAAATAAAAAAATAACTTAAAATTGGCAGTGATTTAACATTTCATATTTCAAGATAAACCAGGATAATTAACTGCAATATACCAGGATGATTGTTATAGGAAATAAAAATAAGCATTTTAACAAGAAATATCAGGATATTACAATGGCTCCAAAATTGTGTTACTTGTGAAAACTTATTATTTGTGTTGTAATCACAAGCAGGGCTGTAAACTATAAGAAAAACGTCGACTCATATACCAAATAAATGAGTGCATCATTTCTCCTTTAACAGCATTGAATGTTCCAATAAAAACTGAAATGTCTTATTATCTTAAAACAAGATCATACTAAAGTGGCTTTATCTGGGACGTGCTGTAAAAAAACCTCAGTCCACAAACATCCGCATGACTTTTTTTGGATTTGCGTGCATTTGTGTTGTTGACAATTACATTCATATCTGATAACAGAGGTTAATTATTATTCATACAGCAATTAGACAAAAAGAGGGTGAAACAGAAATGCTGCATTTTGGGAAATAAGCTTGTTGGTTCTTGAGTTTTACAGCCAGGCAAGCAACTAAACACCCTTCTCTGCCCTCTGAAGCATTTTTAAGCTCCACTACCCCTGATGCAGTGAGTGACCACTTGCGGCGACGAAAACCTTTCTTTTAACAGGCAGGAATGACAGGCAGACCCAGGCTCAATGGGGACGGCCTTCTGCTTTGACCGGTTGGGGGGAAAGAGAGCAGGAGAGCGAGGCAGACACAAAGACAGATAATGGAGGAAGACAAGGACAGAGATAACAAGAGAGAGAAAGGGAAAAGACTGATGGACAGACGGGGGCGTGAGCAGGTGGAGCTATGGGTGGCAGCTTGAGCCTCTTCAGGTCTGCAGCCTCCTCCAGCAGCACCCGGGATCTGGGATGAGGGGAGCCCAAAGGCTCCGGAGAAGAAGACGATTTAGTAATACGTATTAGTATGATTTATGTATGGCAAATATAGGAGGACAGAGAGGAGTAGAGAGAAGCCCAGTGCACCATGGGAGATCCCCCAGCAGCCTAAGCCTATAGCAGCATATCTAAGGGCCAGCCTAAGCAGCCCAACTATAAGCCTGATCAAAAAGGAAGGTCTTAAGTCTGCTCTTAAAGGTCGAGAGGGTGCCTGCATCCCAGACCGAAACTGGGAGACGGTTCCACAGGAGCGGAGCCTGATAGCTGAAGGCTCTGACTCCCATTCTACTTTTAGAAACTCGAGGAACCACCAGTAACCCTACATCCTGGGAGTGAAGGGTTCTAGCTGGATAATAAGGGACTATGAGCTCTGTCAAATATGAAGGTGCCTGATTGTTGAGGACTTTGTGCGTTAGAAGGAGAATTTTGGGCGGCATGGCTCAGGGGTAGAGTGGCCGTCTAGCAACCGAAGGGTTGCTGGTTCGATCCCCGATCCCGGTGACCATGTCGAAGTGTCCTTGAGCAAGATACTGAACCCATAATTGCTCCTGATGAGTAGGTTGGTGCCTTGCATGGTAGCCTCCACCATCAGTGTGTGAGTGTGTGTGTGAATGGGTGAATGAGATGACACTGTAAAGCGCTTTGAGTACTGCTAAGGTAGAAAAGCGCTATATAAATTGAGTCCATTTACCATTTACCATTTTGAATTCTATTCTGAATTTGACAGGGAGCCAACAGAGAGAAGCCAGTACAGGAGAGACATGGTCTCTTCTACCAGTTCTTGTCAACACGCAGGCAGAAGCATTTTGGACCCACTGGAGAGTCTTTAGGGACCTACTGGTGCGGCCTGATAGGAGGGAGTTGCAGTAATCCAGCCTGGAAGTGACAAAAGCATGGACTAGTTTTTCTGCATCTTTTTGAGACAGGATGTGTCTGATCTTAGCGATGTATGGGCCCAGCATAATAACCTCACTTTTGTCAGAGTTTATTAAAAGGAAATTATGGGTCATCCAAGTTTTTGTCTCCTTTAGACAGGCCTCCAGTTTCGTCAGCTGATTTATTTCATGTGGATCATTGATGATTACAGCTGTGTGTCGTCAGCATAACAGTGAAAATTAATTGAGTGTTTCCTAATAATGTGACCTAGAGGAAGCAGATAAAGGGTGAAGAGGATTGGTCCAAGCACAGAGCCTTGTGGAACACCCTAAGTGACTGCAGTGGTTTCCGAGGGTTTATCATTAGTTTGTACCAACTGAGATCGACCGAGTAAATATGACCTGAACCAGTTTAGTGCAGTCCTTTAATGCCAATGACATGTTCCAGTCTCTGTAGAAGGATATGGAGGTCAATGGTATCAAAAGCTGCACTAAGATCTAATCAGACCAGCACAGAGACCAGTCTCTTATCTGATGCTAGTAGGAGGTCATTGGTAACTTTGACTAGTGTTGTTTCTGTGCTAGGATGAATCCTGAAACCTGACTGGAAATCTTCTAATAAGCTGTTGCCGTGGAGAAAGTCACAGAGCTGTTTAGCAACTGCTTTCAACCCTCAAGAGTGCACAATAGTTACAAGTGACTCCTGCTCTGCACGCTCTGCAGACTAGTAGAAAACTCCTGCTTGAGACAAATAGCATAGACACTTCATATTTTATCACTGAATCCTTGAACCTTCTTTGTCTGTACAGCCCAAGCAGCGAAACGTATCAAAGCATGACATATGAAAATAATCATTTCTAACAGGTCTAAACATGATCTAGCATGTGAAAATAATACAATGCACAAGGTTACATGAGACCAGGTTGATTGAAAATGTTTATAGACTGTAATGATTTCTGAGCTTATTTTCTTAATATGAATTGTGAGTGGAGATGTAATTACATTTTAATGGCAACATCGTTATAAAGAATACTGCTAACGTGCTTTTCTTTAAGTTTTGTTCATAATTTTTTAATTTATATTGCACCGACCAGCAGATTAGACAGGAAAACACTTGAAAGTGTTCCAAAGTTCTACTTCTAAGATATAAATACCTTAATCTAGCAGCATGTTAGCCCACCATGCACCTGCTGCTTCCTGGTGTGGTGAAGTTGATGTGAAAAGGAGAGAGCAAGTTTCCATTGGTGCAAACAGATAACACAGGAAGACTGGTCGGTAGCCTCCAGGCCACAAGATCTTGTTTGCTTGTGCAGCAAGCATCATGTCTAAAATGTAAATTAACAATCTCTGCACAGAATTAGAAACAAGCGGTGGTCTGGTGAGTGAGGTCAGATCATTTTAAGTCTTCAGGGGCAAAGATTTATGTCTCTGCTCATGTGAGGAGTGGTCTCACATAGCTAGACAGAAAGAGAAGGACAAGCAGTGAGAAAGACAGAGGGAGAGGGGGCAATCAAAAAACAAAAACAACAGCGGAAATAATTAAAAAGCCAGCTGTCAATAATGACATCTGCTCGTTACTTAAGCAATAAATTTCAGAACGATATGAGAATTTCAGTAGAGCAGCATATCTCAGGGTTCACCTTAGCAGCCTCAACTATAAGCTTTATCAAAAAGGAAAGTCTTACATCGACTCTTAGTCTTAGAGAGAGTGATTGCATCAGGACCAAAACTGGGAGACAGTTCCACAGGAGAGAAGCCCAGGGACTGAAGACTCTGGCTTCCATTCTACTTTGAGACACTGCTTCAAGTGGGAGTTAAAGGACAGACCCTGTTTAAAGATAACTTCCAGGTTCCTTACGATAGAGCAGGAGGCTAAGATGATTCCATCCAGGGTACCCATCTCATTAGAGAAGGTGTTTTCAAAGTCTTTTGGGCCCAGCGCAATCCCTTCAGTTTTGTTGCAATTTAGTCATATTGCTGTCCATGTTTTTTATTTTCTTTTGAAAGACCTCAAGTTTCGACAGAAGTGCATTGATGAGTATAACTGCATATCATCTGCATAACAATTACAAATAATCAAGTATTTCCTTATTATGTTATCTAATGTAAGCAAATATTGGATGAAGATCATTGGTCCAAGTACAGACCCTTGTGGAACACAGTAACTGACTGTAGTGGCCTCAGAGGAATCATCTTTCACAAGAACAAATTGAGATCAACTCAGTAAACCAGCATGGTCCCAGTTGCATGTTCCAGTCTTTGCAGTGGGACGTGATGGTCAGTGGTATGTAAATCTGCACGAAGATCTAACAAGACCAGCACAGAGACAAGTCCGTCATCATGTGCCAGTAGAAGGTCATGAGTTAAAAGTGGGGGGGGGGGGGGGGCAATAATCATTCAATGGCAAATTTATATTGACAATGTTTTGTGTAAACCAGACTGTCTGAGGGTTAGGGTTAGGATTTTAGCAGCATGTTAGCCCACCTTGCACTTCTAATTCTAGCCAGCTCTTGCTGCTTCCTGATGTGGTGAAGTTGATGTGAACAGCAGAGAACAAGTTTCCATTGTTGCAAACAGACAACACAGGAAGACTGGTGGGTAGCCTCCAGGCCACAAGATCTTGTTTGCTTGTGTAGCAAGCATCATGTCTAAGATGTCAAAAAAACACTACCTCTGCACAGAGTTAAAGACAAGCAGTGGTCTGGTGAGTGAAGTCAGATAATTTTAATAGACACTCAGTGGCAAAGATTCATGTCTCTAGCTAAGTGAGACAACTCCTCACATGAGCAGACATAAGGAGAATGACAGACAGTGAGAAAGACAAAAGGATGGGGGCAATCAACAAATAAAAACAACAGCTGAAATGATAGAAAACCAGCTGACATTAATGATATCTACTTGTTACTTAAGCAATAAATTTCAGCACAATATGAGCATTTCAGCATGGCAGCAGAGCATCATATTTCAGGGTTTACCCAAGCATCCTTAACTATAAGCTTTATCAAAAAGGAAAGTCTTACTTCTACTCTAAGACTTAGAGAGGGTGTTTGCACCAGGACCAAAGAACAGTTCCATCGGAGTTGAGCCTGGTGACTGAAGGCTCTGGCTCCCTCTCTACTTTGCAAGACTCTAGGGACCACAAGAAACCCTGCATCCTGGGAGCGAAGGGTTCGAGCTGGGTCGTAGTCAAGTCAAGTCAATTTTATTTGTATAGCGCCAAATCACAAAAAAGTTATCTCATGACACTTTACAAGTAGAGCAGGTCTACCACGCTCCTTCAATGAAATTACACCCAAAAATTCTCCATGAGCAAGCACATCCTGCAACAGCAGCGACAAAACCCTTCCTTTTAACAGGCAGGAATGTCGAGCAGATCCAGGCTAAATGGGGACGGCCTTCTGCTTTGACCGGTTGGGGGCAAAGAGAGCAGGAGAGCAGGGCAGAGACAAAGACAGATAATGAAGGAAGACAGATATACAGAAGGAAAGAGTGGAACAGAGATAAAGAGAGAGAGAAAAGGATGAGACTGATGGACAGACGGGGACGTGAGCAGGTGGAGCTACAGGTGGCAGCTTGAGCCTCTTCAGGTCTGCAGCCTCCTCCAGCAGCACCCGGGATCTGGGATAAGGGGAGCCCGAAGGCTCCGGAGAAGGAGATGAGTTAGTAATATGTATGAGTATGATTTATGTATGACAAATATAGGAGGTCAGAGAGGATTAGAGAGAAGCCCAGTGCACCATGGGATTTTCCCCAGCAGCCTAAGCCTATAGCAGCATATCTAAGGGCCAGCCTAAGCAGCCCAACTATAAGCCTGATCAAAAAGGAAGGTCTTAAGTCTGCTCTTAAAGGTCGAGAGGGTGCCTGCATCCCAGACCGAAACTGGGAGACGGTTCCACAGGAGCGGAATTGCAGTCATCCAGCCTGGAAGTGACAAAGGCGTGGACTAGTTTTTCTGCATCCTTTTGAGACAGGATGTGTCTGATCCCAGCAATGTTTCATAAATGAAAGAAAGCAGTCCCAGAAATTTGCCCTAATGTGGGCATGAAAGGACAAATCCTGATCAAAGAGAACTCCTAGGTTCCTTACGGTCGTGCTGGGGGCCAAGGTTATACCTTCCAGGGTACCTTTAGATAGGGTGTCTCTAAGATGTTTTGGGCCCAGGACAATGACTTCAGTTTTATCGGAGTTTAATAAAAGGAAATTAAGGGTCATCCAAGTTTTTATCTCCTTTAGACAGGCCTCCAGTTTCGTCAGCTGATTTATTTCATGTGGATGCATTGATAAGTACAGCTGTGTGTCGTCAGCATAACAGTGAAATTTAATTGAGTGTTTCCTAATAATGTGACCTAGAGGAAGCAGATAAAGGGTGAATTGGATTGGTCATAGCACAGAGCCTTGAGGAACACCATAAGTGACTGCAGTGGTTTCCGAGGGTTTACCATTAGTTTGTACCAACTGAGATCGACCTAGTAAATATGACCTGAACCAGTTTAGTGCAGTTCCTACAATGACATGTTCCAGTCTCTGTAGAAGGATATGGAGGTCAATGGTATCAAAAGCTGCACTAAGATCTAATCAGACCAGCACAGAGACGAGTCCGTCATCTGATGCTAGTAGGAGGTCATTGGTAACTTTGACTAGTGTTGTTTCTGTGCTAGGATGAATCCTGAACCCTGACTGGAAATCCTCTAATAGGCTGTTGCTATGGAGAAAGTCACTGTAGGGAACTATGAGCTCTGTCAGATTTGAAGGTGCCTGATTGTTGAGGGCTTTGTATGTTACAAGGAGAGTTTTGAATTCTATTCTGAAATTGACAGGGAGCCAATGCAGAGAAGCCTACGCAGGAGAGATATGGTCTCTACTATGAGTCTTTTGAGACAGACTGGTGCAGCCTGATAGGAGAGAATTGCAGTAATCCAGTTTTAAATTAACAAATGCATGGACTGGTTTCTCTTCATCTTTTTGAGACAGGATGTGTGTGATCGTAGTGATGTTACATAAATGAAAGAGGGTGTTTCTTGAGATTTGCATCATGTGGGTGTTAAAGGATGGACCCTGATCAAAGAGTACACCCAGGTTCCTCACAATAGTGCAGGAGGCTAAGATGATTCCATCCAGGAAACCCATCTCATTAGAGAAGGTGGTTCCCAGGTGTTTTGGGCCCACCACAATAACTTCAGTTTTGTTGCAATTTAGTCATAGGAAAATAATGCTGTCCATGTTTTTATTGTCTTTGAAAGGCCTCAAGTTCAGTCAGCTGATTGTTTTCATGTGGATGCATTGATAAAGTAAAACTGCATATCATCTGTGTAACAATGACACTTAATCAAGTACATCCTTTTAATGTAATCTAAAGGAAACAAATATTGGATGAATATCATTGGTCCAAGCACAGACCCTTGTGGAACACTGGGCAATAATCAGTCAATGGCAAATTTATATTGATAATGTTGTTCCTGTAAACCAGACTGTGTGAGGAATGCTCTCAGTGCTCTGACTGAAGCTTCTCGCCCATTTCTTCTTGTTTTTGGGATCAGTATTCAGTGTCTTTTCACACAACTAGCTAGTCAGGTCATTTACTGTATGATGAACATATGAGGAAGTCAGAGGTCACTCCTATTTCAAAGGAACATTCCTCCTTTTTACAAAAGTTTTCATTTTAAGATCATTTGTATCACCATTGTCATGCATGCTTGTGAGACAGTTGTATAAAACTGCAAATAACTTATTGGTAGACTGGCGGGGTTCACCTTGTATTGGTCACCAGTCTGTCGCAGGGTCATCCATCCATCCATCCACTGTCTTCTGCTTATTCCTATTAAGGGTGCGGAGGGGCTGGAGCCTATCCCAGCGTCAAAGGGCGAAAGGCGGGGTACACCCTGGACAAGTCGCCAGTCCATCGCAGGGCCAACATACAGAGATGAACAACCATTCGCTCTTCCATTCATACCTACAGTCAATTTAGAGTATCAATCAGCCTCGTCCCCAAATTGATGTCTTTGGATGGTGGGAAGAAGCCGGAATACCAGAGAGAACCCATGCGTGCACGGGGAGAACATACAGACTCCACACAGAAAGATCCCGTGCCTGAGCCAGGACTCGGACCCGGAAACCTTCTTGCTGTGAGGTGACAGTGCTGACCACTGCACCACCGTGCAGCCCCCGTCACAGGGCCATCAAGAGCAATTAGTCATTCAGTGTCTTGCTCAAGGACACTTCAGCGTGGTCACAGGGGCAAGTGAGGATCAAACCAGGGACCCATGGGTTGCTCGACAGCCACTCTTGCGCCACACTGCCCCTTTGAGAATTATTATTCACAATTTATTTTAAAAAGCCTCTAATTAAGGTTAAGATGGGTGTTTTTGATCAGAAAACTTCATTAAATATTTATAGCACAGCTTCAGATTGAGTTTCTTCTGCCACTGACTTGATGCTGACTGACTTGTAATGTAGTTGATGGTTCAGTGTCACCGTCAGACAAAGGAAACAGTTCATCAGTCATTGTCCTGAGTATGTGAGGGTTCTTATTATGAAACTGAGTTCATTTGCATTTTATCCACCCTGAACATTCGATTCTCTGTACACTTCCACATTCTGTTCTCACAATTCAGCTTCAGTTGATGGACACAGAATTCCTGTTCACATTTGTGACAATTCCTGGAGGGTGGAAAAGATAGAGCTGAGCTGCATGCCTTTAACAAGGCCTCATCCACAACTACAACCTCCACCACCAGCACAGCACCTCCCAGGTATAACAACTTTGGCGTTGTCTTGAGACTTCCAACACCAGGGGTCTGCAACCTTTTTTTTATCAAAAGAGCCATTTCGCCCCCTCTTTCACCAAAGAAAAACAGTCTGGAGCCTCAAAACACAACACAACTTATATACTTTCAAATGTTTTAATAGAATAAAGAACAGAAGTGCAGTGTGCATGTGTGGTCCTCCTCTGGAATAAATAAAAGTGAACTATGCAGGCCTATTTGAGTCCTTCCTATATTTTTGTGAAATAAAAATAAAAACTAGCCCACTTTAATATGAATAAAACAGTTAACACTAGCTTAGCAATTTTAAAAACTTAATTAGGAATGTTTGTGGCAAGTCCCTTTTGGTGTGCTCTCATTCATGTTTCTTTCTCAGACAGTTATCAATTGAAGAACCTGAACATACAAAAAAAAAAAAGCATCAGCTCAAAATAGATTTTTTTTTTTTCCTGTCTGAAAAATAACAGCCTATGAAATGCAATTGTTCTCACCTGTTTCATATGACTTCTGTGTCTGAAGTTCGCTGCAGATCATCCCTATGTCGGGGCTGTAAGATGTGACTTGGATTTTCACACAGGACTGGAGGCCCTCATTTGTGAGGCGGGAGCGATGTTTGGACTTTATGAAGTTCATGCTTTAGAAAACTTGCTCACATAAGTATGTTGAGCCAAAGATGGACAGGACTCCAAATGCATATTTTTTTTCATGTTCACATACGTTTCAGGAATGGCACTCAACGTGTCCAAAACAAGTTTGTTGGGTTTGGGGAGCTTTATAATGAGACACAGCTGGGAAGGAACAATCAGGGAGGCGGTGTGACAAGCCGGAACAAGGAAGTAAAACCTGTGAAGACAAGAAAGAAACGTGAGTTACCAAAATAAAACAGGAAGTGAAACACAAAACATGAAACACGAAGACAGACAGGGAAGCTAGACTAACAGGATCATGACACATATATTCCCATTAAATCCCACGGAAAGTTTCCAACTTTGAAATTTCCCTGAATTTTGCAACCCTAGTTTCCACTCACTCCCCTCTGAAAAGTCGCCTAGTAATGTAGCTTTAGTGCACGTCTTGCAAACAACTCCTCTCACTTGAAATTGAAAATATATCACCAAGTTTCACCAGTTGTGTTCGCTTGCCTGTTTTTATGTACTCCAACAGCCACTCCAGCTTTCACAACATGCGTTTCTTCATTTCATTTTGAGAAGATTAAGTGCCACAGCTTGCTTGTTTAGCCATGAAAAACAAATGCAACAACAGCAGCTACTTGATATTGATTGGCTGTCAAGCTAAATAACCGCTGCAGGTTTTGCCTGGCAGCAACTAGCAGGCACGTTCATCCCTGACTGACAGTCACTTTGTTACCAGTCAATCATTGCATAGACAAACGCCCACAGTGGGGCACATCCTGCTTTAAGTCATGAATTTCACCATTCACAATGTGCATTAGTCGAAAAAGCCCAGTGAAAACTGGACAGGGATATTTGAGCGTGCAACTTTTATGTCTTGGTGGGGAGCAGTGCACAGTTGCACAGTGAAACTTAGAGGGGTGGGCTCTCTCCTCATTTGATCCATGTCTCCAAAACTTTGGTGGAGGAATAGAGTGGAATGTTGTTTTTGGTAAGTGTTCCAAATATATAGGTTGTGTACTCACTACCTATGGTCAATTGACAGACATGCAGGACAACATAAAGAGATTCCCCGCTTAATAGATGGGTATCTCCTATTTGATAAGCAAGATCAAAGATTAATGTTAGAAGTTACAGATCAAATTCAAAGATCAAAACAGATCCTCATGTACAAAAATCATTCCATACATACAGGAACATTTTAGGTAGGAACAACCCTAAACTCGAAATACAGCCTCTAGGTCTAATGTCAAAATGAGTGTGGACACTAACTGCTCTGACTCAGCAAACGTGCGTTAACTTCCTTGATCTGCATTTAAGATACGCCACTCATTTCAAACTTTTTCCCTTTCAAAGTGACTCATTTTGGTTTTTGCTTCCGTGTGAGCTTCTCTTTGCTGTAGTTTAGGGGCCACAGGCTGAACTTCTTGTTTGCAACCAAACAAATTTCCACCAGCAGAAACCTGTTTGCACTGCCTCAAACCTTTTCCACCACAGCAGTAATGAACTGCAGGAAACTGCAGTCCATGACAGCAAACATTAGTGGTTTAAAAACTCTCCAGCCATATTCTCAATAATCAATCACATTCATTTGAGCAAAAACAAACTCTGAATCTTCCAGACTGGTGCAACTGTGAAAGAGCGTGGACAAATGAGAGTTAGTTCAACTGAAGGAGTCAGCTACCCCCATGACGAACAGAAGGTGAAGAAGACAGGAGGAACAAAACTGTCTTTGTAAGTTTCAGTTTCATCTGCTGTGGTTTTGTGACCTGTATGAATGATCTTAAACCCCACCACACGGGAAGCCAACTGAAATAGCAGAAAACCTTTAAACAGAGGTGTCTGATCATCCAGACTGTGCTAACCCTTTCACGAGAACAACCTCACACCAAAGAGGGAATTCTTTGGATTATTCTGAATGACTGCAATTGGATTTATGAAAATGCAGATTATTGAAAAAGCACAATCATTTATCCTCACATCAAGGTCTTCAGGAATGGCACATGCAATTGACAGAGCAATTTACAGCCTGCATACGCAATACGCATACGTTTGCTATGCCAGAAATTGTCAGAAATGAACCACGACAGCTTGCGGGGGGGGGGGGCATGAAAGCCACAGTAAAATAAAACAAGGAATAAGAAAACAGTAAAAGCTACTTACACACAATGTCGTCATTCTCAGTATTGTGGCAGGATGAGGAAAAAACAGGAGACGAAGGCGAGTTTTAACTTCTTTAATGCTCAACCAAAAAAAACAACTGCAACAGGAATAACTTTACCACAGAGCCCACGAAAGTAAACCATGCCCCCGGCTCACAGCCCTGCTAGGTGAGAGGCATAGCCCCTGGTGTCCGCCACAGTATCATGTAAATATAGACTTGCAGACAGTGCTCCAAGCAAGAGGTCACTACCTTTTCTTTTGTAAGACCACTAAGCTAACTTTAGCTTACTGAAAGCTCACGTTATGGCTATTTTTTTTAGCTGAACTAGCCACCGAACATAGTCTTGCTTTTAGCATAGCTAGCCACCAAACATTTCCTCATTTAGCTGGTCACCGAATATATTCTTACCGCAATTTTATAGAATTACTCTCTCAAACACAGACTTTTCACTCCAAAGCAGCCAACTGGTCCTCCATAGTCAGCAACCTGGAGTTTACTGCAGCAAACTGCTCATTCACATCTGTAGCAAACATAGTAAACTCTCTGGTAAGCCCACCGATAGCACACAGCACTTTTTCTCGTCAGTTTGCAGACTTGCTGAAAGAGGTTGATCGTGTCCATGCAGAAGAGTTCCAAGCGAGATGCTGTTCAGCCAAAGTTAAACACAAAACAAAGCAGCAAAACACGACTCAATTCAAGCTAAAATTTAAGAGCCTATAATTGGGCTATCCTGAGCAAGATTTCTTTGTACCAGAGATTTTCTTAAATTTTTTTTTTTTTAAAAGTCACCTCTTTATTTGCTGTTGTTTCACTCACAGTCCTCTAACCTACTATAAGTCCAATAACAGACATTAATGGCTTTAACACATCTCATAAGCTATTTCTGAAGCAGAGGTAAGAACGCTCAAGACTCACCTGACTAGCTTAACAGCATAAATGGTCTCGAGATAGATAGATTGATAGATAGATAGATAGATAGATAGATAGATAGATAGATAGATAGATAGATAGATAGATGATAGATAGAAAGATGGATAGATAGATAGATAGATAGATAGATAGATAGATAGATAGATAGATAGATGATAGATAGATAGATAGATAGATGATAGATAGAAAGATGGATAGATAGATAGATAGATGATAGATGATATAGATGATAGATAGATAGATAGATAGATGATAGATAGACAGATGGATAGATAGATAGATAGATGATAGATAGATAGATAGATAGATAGATGATAGATAGACAGATGGATAGATAGATAGATAGATAGACAGATGATAGATAGAAAGATGGATAGATAGATAGATAGATGATAGATGATATAGATGATAGATAGATAGATAGATGATAGATAGACAGATGGATAGATAGATAGATAGATAGACAGATGATAGATAGAAAGATGGATAGATAGATAGATGATAGATAGATGGACAGATAGATAGATAGATATTCAGATAGATAGACGGATAGATAGATGGATAGATAGATAGACAGACAGATAGATAGATGGATGGATGGATGGACGGACGGACGGACGGACGGACGGACAGACAGACAGACAGACAGATAGATGATAGATGGATGGATGGATGGATGGATGGATGGATAGATAGATAGATAGATAGATAGATGTGTACATGAATACATCATATGGACAATGAAAAATAACTCAATAAAAATCCATATGAATGATCTAAGAGTGGCGTCAGCATCACCTTGCAGTGGCCGATGTCAATTTCTGACAATTTTTGGCAGTGTCCGTGTCGCCTGCAAATTGCCACAAATTGTCAGAAACCTGGACTTTCATGGTCATTTTCAGTGCCACATACTGACGAAAATCACACTTAACATGCAGTGAAATCTGTCTGTCTGTATGTGTTGACCCTGTGATGGACTGGCGACCCGTCCAGTGAAATCTGCCTCCCGTCCGAAGGCAGCTGGGATAGGCTCCAGCCCCCCGCGACCCTTCACTGAATAAGCGGTAGAAAATGAATGGATGGATGTTTTTGGTATCTAGTTAGGGACTATTGTTCAATGCGTTCTGACAGTCTTTTTTTCCCCAGTCCCAAGGTAAACTTCTCAGTTCTGTTGACAATACTTGATGTCAGAATAAACCACAGAATCTCTGCCGTGTTCCACTGCAGTTGTCCTGACAGAGAGGTGTCTGGGCGTCGACCTCACAGCTGCATAGATAACAGCAACACTACTCTGTGACAAAGTACAATAATCAGGATTAATTTGTGCTGTTGACTGCAGAGAGAGAGAGACAGTCAGTCTAACATGAATTTGACATACAGCGAAAATATGACACTGCGACATCCAAGATCAACTCCTACCTGATTTTCTGGAGAAGATCCATCATCTTCAGCTTCTAAAAGAAAACATATCTGTTCCAGTGACTTCAGAATAGAACACACTGTGGATCTGATTGTGACACAGACATAAAAGTTTTAAATACCTGATGGAACATTCCTCTGACTTTTACAAAATGTCCAGAGAAGAATCAAGGTCACAATCCCAAGAACGATGTTTGAAATCATCAGTGTAACAACAGTTGGACTCAGTTCATCAGGTCGAGTTAAAGCAGTGTCTCCTGAAATAGGAGACTGAGAAGATAAAGTTCTGAATTCAAAACTTCCAATGTATTAGTCAGCTTTTGACTATGTATCCTGATGTTGACATCTGTTTGGGTAAGAAGTTAAGCAGACTGCATTTTAATTTTGCTCAAGAAATCAAAACTCATCCCGAACAGGTTGGCTTTGTAATTTGCTGCCCCCCACAGCTCCACCTGCTCACGTCCCCGTCTGTCCATCGGTCTCTTCCCTTTCTTTCTCTCTTTATCTCTGTCCCACTCTCTTTCTGGTTATCTGTTGTCCTCCATTATCTGTCTTTGTCTCTGCCCTGCTCTCCTGCTCCCCCCCCCCCCCCCCCCCAACCGGTCAAAGCAGAAGGTCGTCCCCACTGATCCTGGATCTGCTCAGTGTTCCTGCCTGTTAAAAGGAAGGTTTTCATCGCTGCTGTTGCAGGATGTGCTGCTGATGGAGAATTGTTGGGTGTAGGTTCATTGAAGGAGTGGTGCTGGACCTGCTCTACTTGGAAAGAGTCATGAGAGAACTTTTGTTGGGGTTTGGCGCCGTACACATAAAATTGACTTGACTTGACTTCTGATTGTGCTTTTATGTTAAAATTACCTTAATAAGATGATTTTACTCAAACTCAGGATCTTCTCTGAGCAATTAAGATAACACTTTTTGACTTTTTGGATGAAGTCAACTTTTATTCTCTTACCGTAAATGTTAATCCTGGTTCCACTTCCAAACAACGTGTCTCCACTTGAAGCCACAGCGCAGTAGTAGGTTCCAGTATCACTGGAGCTGAGGTTCCTCATGAGAAGGGTGTACACACAGATAAGCTCTCCAGAGCCGGTCTCATTCCTCTGAAAGGTTGCAGCTGTATTCCCAGACCAGTGAATCATTTTTGGAGCAGAATTCTCAGAGTTTTTCAGCCATACAACACCAGTGTGTTCTGCTGCACAGTGTTCAGTGAGAACAGAACAGCTGAGAGTCACAGAGTCACCTGGCTGCACCGACTGAGACTCTGGCTGCTGGAAGACAGAGTCACTGCTCATCTTTGAACCTTGGGGAAAGAAAGCTAATGAGCGGTGATCAATAACTTCATGTTCTCATTCGACTGAAATCATGTTGAGATGCCACAAATACCTTCCAGTACCAAAACGGTTCCACGTCCAAACTGAATCTCATCCCACTTCACCACACCACAGTAGTATGTGCCAACATCTTCCCATGTTGTTTCTGATATTGTCAGATGATGGTTGTTGCTGTCAAGTTTTACAGAATAACGGTGTTCAAACTTCTCCTCAAGTGTAGTATGATGATAGGTAAAATCAGATTTTGACACCAGCTCTAGTCTCTTCAGTGCAGACAGTTTGTACCACACTCTTTTATTCATTGCACTCTCTATATAACATTCAATAGTAGCTGAGTCTCCGAGCTTCACCGTTTGGAAAGAATCAGGCTGAGAAATTCCACCGGCCTTTGCTGCACCTGAAATAAAATGCAAAATATCATCAGATTTGTGTCGTAAAGTCAGTGGTGAAAATATTTCACAAGTGTGTTTTGGTTACTTACACAAAGACCAGAGCAAGAAAACAAAGCACACCATCATCTCTTCTGCTTCAGGAGATATGACCAGCTGAAGACACACCAGGCTGAACGACAGCTTGTCCCCACATCTGTTTGAACTGGTTGGCTCAGCACCTCATCATGTAGAACTTGATTGGTTGGATCAGAGTCAAGCACAGACAAAAAAAATCTCATCACATTGGTGGCAATACATCATCAAAGATGATGCTGCACATTTAAACGAGTAGGACAAAGAAAAAAACAAGTTAGGTACTATGGGTTCATCATAGGTTCAGCCCTGCATCTTGATCACTTGTGGGTTTGTCTCTTACACAACACACGCAGCATGTCAAGAAATCGTCCCGGCTCTTACTCTTTGAAGAAAGGAGACCAAGGCCCTTGCTTGAGGTTTATGTATATTTTTTCTAAATCCCCACTTTTCTGACCGTCTGAGCCTCTTGTCCACATGAACAAAGTCTTTTGGGCCACATAGACGTAGATTTTTGAAAATGGAAAAGAAAATATCAGTGGAGCTGTGCAGACATGATGATGTAATAGGGTTGTTCGCATGTTGCATCTTGAGCTTGGTTGGTAGTGTTACCTTCTTCACTGGGTCATTTGAATGAGAAAATTTGTGCGGACATGATGATGTAATAGGGTTGTTGGCATGTTGCATCTTGAGCTTGGCTGGTAGTATTACCTTCTTCACTGGGTCATTTGAATGAGAAAATTTGTGCGGACATGATGATGTAATAGGGTTGTTCGCATGTTGCATCTTGAGCTTGGCTGGTAGTATTACCTTCTTCTCTGGGTCATTTGAATGAGAAAATTTGTGCGGACATGATGATGTAATAGGGTTGTTCGCATGTTGCATCTTGAGCTTGGTTGGTAGTATTACCTTCTTCACTGGGTCATTTGAATGAGAAAATTTGTTCCCAAGTTTATCATTCTCTTCTTTGTCAGGATACTGTTCCTGAAACTCCACCAAAATGTCTGAATATTTCGTATAACATGACTCCCAGTCTACGTTTTCTTGATCTTTCATGACTTTGCATTGTAACGCAATGTTTAGCAGCAGCTCCACCTCGTCGTCAGTCTACACAAAAGGTTTTTTTTCTTTCTTGCTAGCCATAATGTCTCTTTTCGGGTTTTTAGGGCCTGAGCCTGAAGGCACTTCAGGCGAAGGCATTAGCAGCATTAGCACATTAGCAGCACTAAAAACACTAAAAACACCCACTAAACACTGTCCCAGCCCCCCCAACACCCCAGACGGCCTGGAGCCAGTTTTCACATCCACACCATTCAAAACCTGGTACTGGACTGTTCTTGCTGTTAATGAGCGTGCGCTTAACGAGCATATTCTAATTTCACCCCCTGAACATGCATGAAATTCACTGAATTTCGGCACACTTCTCCGGTCTGGTGACGCATTCATTAACCTAAAAAAAAACCAACTACAAAGTCGATAGCGCCACCTATGGAGCCACACAACTGAAACATAATTTAAAGATAATTTTCAGCGCTATAACTCCTCCCACGAATGTCCCACAAACATGGGACCAACATCGTTGGACTTGTCTCATCAAGACGGAAAATTCATACACTCTGACCCCTCACCTATCTACAACAGAATGTCCACAATTTGGACAAAACTTTCAAAATGAGGACTTTTTGAGGACTCCCCAAACAAAATCTATCTGCTCCTAGGGCATTAATGCTATCGCTTCCAAACTTACACACATTAATCACACAACTCTGCTCTTCAAAAATCTGTAAAAACTTTGCAATAACTCACTCGGTGTCCATTATACAAGCCCTCAAAGTCGGGGAGACACATTTTACGCTCACAATTGAAGTCTATGGGGAGACCGTGTCCTCTCAGGGTACATACTGTCAAACAAACGCTGCTCACGTCTACACCATACATCCCACAGCTTTTAAAAACACACCACTGCATTCCTGACAAAAATCCCTACAAAAATATGGTATTATGTGTCACTCTTGACCAACGTATGCCGACTTATTCAGCTTTTCCACACTCCAATTCTGGTGCTCCTTCTCTCTCTCCACTCTAGCACAGATCAAAGACAGAGCAGTGGGGGAGGGGTTCTTAAAGGGCCAGCTCTCAGCTCTGCTCTCACTCTAGCACAGATCAAAGACAGAGCAGTGGGGGAGGGGTTCTTAAAGGGCCGGCTCTCAGCTCTGCTCTCCACTCTAGCACAGATCAAAGACAGAGCAGTGGGGGAGGGGTTCTTAAAGGGCCAGCTCTCAGCTCTGCTCTCACTCTAGCACAGATCAAAGACAGAGCAGTGGGGGAGGGGTTCTTAAAGGGCCGGCTCTCAGCTCTGCTCTCACTCTAGCACAGATCAGAGACAGAGCAGTGGGGGAGGGGTTCTTAAAGGGCCAGCTCTCAGCTCTGCTCTCTCTCTCTCTGATCAGACTCAGGCTTCTAACTCCTAAACTACAAGGCCTACAAACTTGGCCAATACACCGTTGGATTCGGGCCAGCGTCAATGATGGCTGCGTGGGGGCTCAGGCCCTAACAACGCTGCTTGCAGTTTTAATTTATTTATTTCTTTGGTTTTGAGTCACCACCAGGCGGCATGGTGGTGCAGTGGTTACGACTGTCGCCTCACAGCAAGAACTTTTGGAGTTTGTGCCTGCATGGGTTCTCTCCGGTAGTTCAGCTTCCTCCCACAGTCCAAAGACATAAAAGAGCGGACAAGGTTAATGGGATACTCTCAATTGACCGTAGGCGTGGCTGTGAGAGTGAACGGTTGTCTGTCTATATGTGTTGGGCTTGTGATGGACTTGCGACCTGTCCAGGGTGAACCCCACCTCTTGCCCAAAGGCTGCTGGGATAGGCTTCAGCCCCCTGTGACACTTAACAGGATAAGTGATAGAAAATGGATGGATGGAGTCACCACCACACGCTCTTCCTGGATCCAACGTTCAAATAGCTGACACACCCTCCTCTCCAAAACCCCTGAATAGACTTGACCAGGAACGCTGAGGAGTGTGATCCCATCATAGTTAGAACACACCCTCCCATCCCCCATCCTAAAAAAGGGAACCACCAACCCAGTCTGCTAATCTAGAGGCACTGCCCCCCATGTCCATGCGATGCTGCAGAGTCGTGTCAACTAAGACAGCCCAACAGCACCCAGGGCTTTGAGGAACTCGGGGGGGGGGGATCTGATCCACCTCCGGTGCCCTGCCACCGAGGAGCTTTCTGATCACCTTGGCAACCTCAGGCTCAGAGATAGGAGAGCCCACAACAGAGTCCCCAGGCACTGCTTCCTCCTTGGAAGACATGTCAGAAGGATTGAGGAGGTCCTTGAAGTGTTTCCCTCCACCAGTCCACAACATCTCAAGTCAAGATAAGCAGCACACTGCCTAGCTCATGAACAGAGTTGATAGTGCACTGCTTCCCCCTCTTGAGACAGCGAATGATGGTCCAGAATCTCCACTCCTGAGTCAGGCAGACTAGTACCCCATAATCTTAGAGCCCCCTCACAGGATTCCCAGAGGGACACGGTCAAATGCCTTCTCCAAGTCAGCAAAACACATGTAGACTGGTAGGGAACTCCCACGCACCCTCAAGGACCCTTACTGATCAGGTAATTACAGTTTAACTCTGACTGACCTTAAAAGATAATTCTGAGATTTCTCATCTTGGGCCATTTAATTTCAGGAGTTTGACTCAAAACGAATGGTAAGGAGCTCCTCCTGGAACCGTCACTTTATTGTGGTGGAGGAGTTTTAGTGCCCTAGTGACCCTAGGAGCTATGCTGTCGGGGACATTTTGCCCCTGGTAGGGTCACCCGAGGCAGACTGGTCCTAGGCGAAGGGCCAGACAAAGAACGGTTCAACAGACCCCTCATGGAAAAACCAGCAAGTGCTATGTGTACCCTGCCCGGAGGGGCACCGGGGCCCCGCCCTGGAGCCAGGCCTGGGGTAGGGACTCGAAGGCGATCGCTTGGTGGCCAGGCGTTGGCTCGTGGGCCCCGGCCGGGCCTAGCAGGAAAAGGAGGCACAAGCACATCCTCCCTTGGACTCACCGCCCATAGGAGGAACTGGAGGGGTCCAGTGCAACTCCAGTGATGGGAATAACGTCGTAACTGACGCATAACTTTTTCAGTAATGGGTAATCTAACTAATTACTTTCTCTGTCGTTACAACGGCGTTACCATTAAAACACGCTGTTACTATACGTTACTGAATGTACTCATTGAAGCTGTCATCCGGCTCGGCTCACGCACACACAGGAGCCACAAATATGTGTTTTCTTCTCCTTTGGTGAGGGGGGGTAGGGGGAGGGGCGATATAACCGCCTAAGTAATGATGATTGGCTAAGACAGAGATTTCATGTTAAGCCAACCAGAGACATCAGGTGGGCAGGTGTTGACACACAAACCCAACACATAGCAGCACACACACACAAACTATCAGAGATGGTGAGAGATGGCATTTTCAACCTGGAAATATAGGCACTACTTTAACTTCACGGAGGTTAAAGGTAAAAATGTACATGTTGAGTGTACGTTATGTCGTCCCAGAACGAGGGCAAAGAGGTTGTCAACGTCCAATGTAAGCAACTCCAATTTATTGAAGCACCTCTCGATGGCCTATGCTTCGACTAAACTAGTGGCCAGAAACACCGTTGACACTACCAATGATGATAGCAAGCCAGGTGCTGTTAACATGAGTTCCGCTAACAAAGAAGGACACAGAGCCACGACGCCCAAGCAGTCAAAGCTGAATTTTTTTCTGCCCCACTCCACAAAAACTTGTGACACAAACAGAGATTAACAAACTCATAGGGCGTTATGTTGTTGAAAACATGCTGCCGTTGTCAACAGTTGATTCAGACGCCTTCAGAGCCCTCATAGGCAAAATATCGAGGAGAAGAGGAGCAGCTTCACCGTGCAGAAAGACATTTTCTAAATACATTGATAAAGAGTATGCTAAAATGAACGTCAAGCTCAAAAAAAGATTTGAACAGTTAGAAAAAAATCAAAATTCTTTGACATTTTTAAGCTTAAAAGAAAAAAAGGAACGTAATACTAACTCCCCTTGGTAACTAGTTACTTGCATAGTAACATAACTCAGTTACTAACTCAGTT
Organism: Aulostomus chinensis; assembly: GCF_037954235.1. Lineage (NCBI taxonomy): Eukaryota > Metazoa > Chordata > Actinopteri > Syngnathiformes > Aulostomidae > Aulostomus > Aulostomus chinensis. Next base: position 1,828,462 of record NC_141343.1, on the reverse strand, counting down.
ACTTTTTGGGAGAAGTAACTATAACTAATTACTTTTTCAAAGTAATGTGCCCAACACTGTTTAACTCCCACATGAAGCAAATCTCCAGGACCATCTTTTTCATTTACTAAATATCAATACATTCACACACATCCTGTGTCAAAAAGTTGCAGAGAAACCATGCATTTGTTACTTTAAGACTGGATTACTGCAACTCATTACTTCAAAATTTTCCTTCTAACATACAAAGCCCTTAACAGTCAGGCAAGTCAAGTCAAGTCAAGTCAATTTTATGTGTACGGCGCCAAATCACAACAAAAGTCATCTCATGACACTTTCCAAGTAGAGCAGGTCCAGTACCACGCTCCTTCAATGAATCTACACCCAACAATTCTCCATCAGCAGCACATCCTGCAACAGTGACGAAAACCTTCCTTTTAACAGGCAGGAACGTCAAGCAGATCCAGGATCAGTGGGGACGACCTTCTGCTTTGACCGGTTGGGGGGAAAGAGAGCAGGAGAGCGGGGCAGAGATAAACACAGATCATGGAGAGAGACAGATATACAGAAGGAAAGAGAGGGACAGAGATAAAGAGAGAGAGAGAGGAGGAGAGACTGATGGACAGATGGAGATGTGAGCAGGTGGAGCTACAGGTGGCAGCTTGAGCCTCTTCAGGTCTGTAGCCTCCTACAGCAGCACCCGGGATCTGGGATGAGGGGAGCCTGAAGGCTCCGGAGAAGAAGATGAGTTAGTAATACGTATGAGTATGATTTATGTATGACAAATATAGGAGGACATTTAATATAGGAGGCACCTTTATATCTAACAGAGCTCATAGTTCCCTACTATCCAGCAAGAGCCCTTCGCTGCCAGGATGCAGGGTTACTTGTAGTCCTTGGAATTTCTAAAACTAGAAAGGGAGCCGGAGCCTTCAGTCACCAAGCTCCTCTCCTGTGGAACCATCTCCCAGTTTCGGTCCTGGTGCGAACACACTTTCTAATTCTAAGAGTAGACTTTAGACCTTGGCCCTGAGATATGCTGCTCTGCTGCTATATTGAAATGCTCATATTATGGTGAAGTTTATGGCTGAAGGAACCAGTAGATTTTATTATTGACAGCTGGTTCACTATTATTTCCACTGTTGTTGTTTTTGTTTCTTGATTGCCCCCATCCTTCAGTCTTTCTCACTGCTTGCAGCTGTCATTGCAGTCAGTCATAATATTTAAGTTCATTTAGATATTGATAAATGAGTTGGAGTTAAAATGTGAATAATTTATGTTTTAAATAAAAGGAATATATTTTTGTGATTTCATGTGAATGTAATTTCTTTTAAAAAGGAACTGTTTATTGTTTATAGCGGAACTAATGTTCGTTGTCGTAGTGATGCTTCACAGTAGTCCTGAAGCGACGCACCTCCTCACCACGCTGAAGGTGAGCACCTGTGATACGTGCGGTGTGGAGACACAGATGAAAGATAAAAAGAAAGGATAACAAGACAAGACTCTTAACTCCGTTTAGTTGAAAGGCCCAACGAGGTATGTGTATGTTAATGTATTATTATTTTTTACATTGTGTTTGTAATTTGCTCCATTTTTATCAGAAGCTAATCGTTTGTTTATCCTCTGTTTAGTTCTTCGGACATGTAGATGTTTCTCTACCTTCCCTCGGCCTGTGTGAGGAATACATGCCTGTGAACGAGAACACCTTGTGTCATCTTTACCTGAACAGGAGTTATACTGCTGTAATGGAAAATTTTTGTATCACATTGTGTTTTTATGTTTAAACTATTATTGAACTCTGTGTTGTTTTTACGTTTGCACCATGGTTGAATATTGTGATTCAGTGACCTTAAGTATGAGACAGTTGTATGTCTGAAAAATGTCTTGTATTAGACTTCCTGTTTCTGCACTGAGGCGATAAGCTTTCTATGTTCTTGTTTTCCTAAATTTCCATGACTGGCAGGTGTTTTAGTTAGTGTGTTAGTTAGAGTTCAACTTGGACTTCCTCTCATATATGACAGCAGATTTTATATTCGTATAACCATATAAGGTAATCTTTCAAGTAGGCGAGTGTAAATCTGCCTTGCAGCAAAGATTGTATCGAAGTTCGAGTGACTCTCTAGTCTTTGGATTCTTCTTCAGCATTTGCTCCTTGTGTGTTGAACAAATTTCCCTCTTGCAAGATCAAGGAACTGGTCGGACTCAGCAACAATTGTTTCAGTGTTGTTTCTCATCTCATCAGAACTTGGAGCCTCTCTGGACAGTGTGTCTCTCTTAATAATTAATCCACTACAACTGCTCATCTTTCTCCTTCTGTTTAGCTACGTGAGACGACTCCTGTTAACTTTTTGCACCAATGGAAACTTGCTCTCTGCACAACAGTACGCAGCAAGAGCTGGCTAGATTTAGAAGTCCAAGGTGGTTACATGCTGTGAAGAGTAAAATATTTATAGCGTAGAAGTAAAACTTAGGAACACTTTTTAGTATTTTTCCATCTAATCTGCTGGTCAGTTAATATAAATTAAAAAATGATGAATGAAACATTAAAGCAAATCGTGTTTGCAGCGTTCATTATGAACAATGTTTTAATTAAAAAAGAATTACATCTTCACTCACAATGCATATTAAGAAAATAAGTTCATAAATTATTACAATTTAGCAATATCTTACAGTAAAAGCATGTAAGCCCACCTTGGACTTCTAAATCTAGCCAGCTCTGGCTTTTTGCATATGTATTTGCTCACGTGAGGAGTTGTCTCACATAGCTAGACTTCCCTCCCTGTGCTTGCATAGGAGGCTCAACCTGTTATCATTCTACTATGATGGGATCAAAAACATCGATAGTATATTTGACTTTTGACTTAGTGAGGGCAGGGGGTGTCAAATGGTCTCTTCTAGTAAGCATAGGAAGCACAACCTCATTTGAAGGCACCATTAGGGGCAGCTGATTGCTAGTTTGCTTAGCTGCAATGACCACCAGCGGTGGGGCATAGAGAAACACGTCAAAATACATTCTTCCTCTGTTTCCAAAATGGTGGAATCTGATTCATACCCGGAACTACTTTCCTGAACACACTTAGACAGTCTCATCATAGCTTCCAACAACAAAACAAATCATTTGTTGACAACTGGAGAAACGACTGCTGCAACTAATCATAGCAGACTTTTCAAGCAAGGATGAGGAGGATGACTTGTGGAAAAAACAAGGATCCTCTCCCTGATTCATTTGAACTCGAATATACACAGAGGAGGAACTGCAGATTGCTGAGAGAGCAGGACGGGACTAGAGGCTGAGATCGTCACAACAGCTCCAGGTATGAATGTCATAAAACAACCTCTAGCAATTTAAAACATTTTTTTGTTGTGGCAAAAGTATTTGATGACTTGATGAGAGCTTTCTTTACTGTCCTGCTGTTATCATTCATCAGGGTTAAGCCAGATAACGGTCAGCCACTCTATCAGGGGGAGAGGAGCTTCAAAATGCCTCAAAGAGCAGAGAAGGGTGTTTAGTTGCTTTACTGGCTGTAAAACTGAAGAACAATAAGCTTATTTACCAAGATGTAGCATTTTTATTTTACCCTGATTTTCTCTAACTGCTATATTAATTATAATTAGCTTGTGATGTCAGATCTGAATGTAATTTTCAACAACACACAAAGTCAAGAGGATGTCCCAGATAAAGCCACTTTGGTATGATTTTATTTTAATATATTGAGACATTTCAGTTTTTATTCAACATTGTTAAAGGAGAAATGACGCTCTCGTTATTCAGCATATGAGTCAGTAGTTTTCTAATAGTTTACAACTCTGATGGTGAATATACTACAAATCGGGGCATATTTTCACGAGTAATACACTTTTGGAACCATTCTGTCTGTAATATCCTAATATTTCTTGTTAAAATGTTTCTTTTTATTTCCATTAATAATTATCCTGGTATATGTCAGTTAATTATCCTGATTTATCTTCAAAGATGATTTGTTATATCATTGCAAATCTGAACTAAGTTTTTCATTTTGGTACCCTGTTTAAGGTACATAGAGCTGCCCATGTCATCGTCATCGTTGTCCTCTGCTAATCCGGTTGGTCCGGGTTAGCCTCAGCACGGAAGCCCAGACTGCCCCACTTCCACCAGCTCTTCTGGGGGAATCCTGAGTCGTTCCCAGGCCAACCGAGAGATATAATCCCTCCAGTGCGTCCTGGGTCAGCCTCAGGGCCTCCTCCTGGTTGGGCATCCCTGGAACACCTCCCGGGGGAAGTGTCCAGGAGGCATCCTCACCAGATGCCCGAACCACCTCCACTGACTCCTCTACATGGAGGAGCAGCAGCTCTACTCTGAGTCCCTCCTGAATGACTGAGCTTCTCACCCTGTCTCTAAGGGAGAGCCCAGCCACCCTGCGGAGGAAACAAATTTGGCTGCTTGTATTTGAGATCTTGTTCTTTCAGTCATTACCCAGAGCTCATGACCACAGGTGAGGGTTGGAACGTAGATTGACCGGTAAATCAAGAGCCTCGCCTTTTGGCTAAGCTCCCTCTTCACCAGAACAGACTGGTTTAGCACCTGCATCACTGTGGATGCCGCCCCAATCCACCTGTCAATTTCCCGCTCCATCCTACCCTCACTCATGAACAAGACCCCGAGATACTTAAACTCCTCCACCTGAGGCAGGACCTCCCCCCGACCTGGAATACGCAAACCACCCTTTTCCAGCTGAGTGCCATGGCAACAGCCCTGACAGCCCCACAACAGTCAGAGGCTTGAGATACCCTGGGCCAGGGGTGTCAAACTCAAATACACAGTGGGCCAAAACGTAAAACTTGAACAAAGTCGCGGGCCAGCATTGAACAAATGAACCTTTTAATATGGACCCAAACAAGATTTGCTTTAACATTGAATATGGAACAAGCAACCCTTATTACTATACAATATATAACTTAATAGTCTAGATATGCAAAATCGAATTTCAAATAAAAAAGCACATCAATGACATTCATTTATTAAATAAAATTTAAATAACAATAAATAATAATAATTTTAAAAATAAAATAACAATAATAAATCAATCATCCAGCCCATGTCTTGGAGTAGCAAGAAAAAGTGCATAAAGAAAACGTTAATTATTGCTCAGTTTGCTACACACTGATCTAATCTGATGTGCCCAAGCCAGATACCTGGCATCTCTTCTTGGATGATAATTCATCAATGTCTGGGCTCAGGCTTTGAGCTGAGGAAATCCTCAGTATCGAGTGAAGGTGTTCATCAGTCAGACGTCTCTTGTGAGATGTTTTGGTCATCTTCATCGAGGAGAAAAGTTGCTCGGATAGATAAGTGCTGCCGAACATGGAGAGCATCTGAGCAGCTTGGGTGCGGAGCTGAGGCATTGTGTCAGGGATGAACTGTGGAAACTGTGCGGCGCCCACAGCATCATACTTTGACTTCAGCGTGTCATTACACTGGAGTTCAATTAGCTCCATTTGGAGGTTGGTTGGTGCATTTTCCACATTAACTGCCAAGTAATTACTGAGCAGTTCAAACCTACATTTCTGGAGATCAAAGTCAGCAAATCGCCGGCTAAACTCAGCGCCGAGTACACTGAGTTTTTCAGCAAACTGTGTGCATGGGAACAAGGTGGTAAAGAACTGTGTTTTTATGGTGTGGCAGCAGGGAAAATGGCCAAGGTTTCCTTGCAGCATTTGATTCTCCCACAGGCACAGTTTAGTTTTAAAAGCCCTCACTGCAGCGTACATGTCCGTGATGATGCGCCCCCACCCCTGAAGCTGCAGGTTCAGCGCATAGAGATGGCTCGAGATGTCACACAGAAAGGCCAGCTCACTCAGAAACTGTTTCTCCCGAAGCTCAGCTGTGTCCTTCCCTTTGCTTTCCAGAAACTGACATATTTCCTCATGCAGCTCGAAACATCTGTTCAGTACTTTTCCTCGGCTTAACCATCTCACCTCTGTGTGATACGGCACGTCTGCGTATTCCGAACAACACTCCTCCAGAAAAGACTTAAACTGGCAGTGATTCAGACCTTTGGCTCTTATAAAGTTAACTACTTGTGTTACTGTGGTCATAACATGTTCCGTCTTTAGGGCTTTGCCACACAGTGATTCCTGATGTATGATGCAGTGATAAACAGTTAGTTCACCTGCACAGTTCTCTTCCCGCATCTTCTCCCGGACCCTGCCCACCAGTCCACTTATTTTACCGCACATCGCTGGCGCACCATCCGTCGTTAATCCCACGAGTTTATCCCACAGCAGCTTTATTTCAGTTACACATTTGGAAACCTCCTCAAAGATTTCCTTTCCTGTGGTTGTGCCATGCATTGATTTGAATCCCAATAGCTCCTCCGTAACACACATATTTGAGTCCACTCCACGGATGAAGACTGACAGCTGAGCAGTATCAGATGCGTCGCTGCTCTCATCCACAGCAAGGGAGAATGCAACGAAATCTTTTCCCTTTTCCATCAGCTGGTCATATAGATTGGTGGCAAGACCACATGTGTGATCAGCTACTGTGTTTCTGCTCAGGCTCACGTTTGAAAAGGCTTGCTTTTTCTCTGGGCACACGAGGTCACAAACTTTCAACATGCACTTTTTCACAAACTCTCCCTCATTAAAGGGCCGGGCTGATTTTGCGATCTCTGCTGCCACAATATAACTAGCCTTTACAGCAGCTTCACTTTGTGATGTGGCTTTTTTGAACATATTCTGTTGTGAGACCAAACTTCTTTTCATCTCCTCTACTTTCTGGCTCCTTTGAGTCATGTCCAGGTCCTTGTACTTGTCATGGTGTTTTGTTTCATAGTGTCGTCGAATGTTGTACTCCTTAGTTATAGCTACGCTGACTCCACAAATCAGACAAACAGGTCTGTCTTTTACATATATAAACAGATATTCTGTCTCCCACCTGTCCAGAAAGCTCCTGTTGTCTGCCTTTCTTTTCGCCATTTTTGGGAAGGGGTATCACAGTGACAGTTGTAGCTTGAGGTCGCTATGACTAGTGTCACAGAGGAGAGGGCGTTTCTGAGACCTGTCCTGATTGACGCGCCAAAACAACAGCAAGGCATTATGGGATTTGTAGTATTAGCGATGAATGAATGCGCTGTATAATACCGGTGGGCCAGCTCTAGTAATCATTTGGTATAGCCTCGCGGGCCAAATATAATTACACTGCGGGCCAAATTTGGCCCGCGGGCCAGAGTTTGACACCTATGCCCTGGGCAGATCTCATCCACCCCCGATGCTCTGCCCTCGTGGAGTTACTTAACTGCTTCCGCGACTTTTGCCCTGAATATTGGACAACACCCCCCCCCCCCCCCCCAAGTACTACCCAAATTCTGTTTCCTACATGGAATACGTGTTGGTGGGATTGAAGAGTTCCTCAAAGTATTCCTTCCACTGCCTAATTATTTCCCCAGTTGACGTCAACAGCCTCCTGTCCCCACTGTAAACAGTGTGGGCAAGTTGCCACCTTCCCCCTTCTCCCCTGAGGCGACAGACGGTTTGCCAGAACCTTTTCGAAGGTGACAGTCATTCTCCAGGGCCTCACCGAACTCCTCCCATGCCTGAGTTTTTGCATTTGCGACTGCCATGGCTGCACACCCCACTGCCCCCGGGATTGGGTCAAAGCTCTGCTGGAGGTGGGAGTTGAAGATCATCCTGACAGGTTCTTCCGCCAGGCGTTCCCAGCAAACCCTTACTACTCATTGGGCCTGCCAGGTCTGCGCGGCATCTTCCCATGCCACCTGATCTTCCCCTGTCAACTGATCACCACCAGATGGTGATCAGTTGACAGCTCAGCTCTTCTCTTCACCCGAGTGCCCAGAACATGCAGTCGCAGGACAGATGATATGACAATAAAATCCATCATCGACTTACGACCTAGGATGTCCTGGTGCCAAGTGCACCTGTGGACATCCTTATGTCCAAACATGGTGTTCGTTATGGACAAACTGCAACTTGCACACAAGTCCAACAACTGCATACCACTCGGGTTCAGGTCGGCCTGCCGTTCCTACCAATCACGCCCTCCCGGTCATGCTGTCATTGCCCACATGAGCTTTGAAGTCCCCCAATAGGACAATGGAGTCCCCTGTCGGGGCACCATCCGGCACACAGAGCAGACTGACTTGAAGCGAGTGAATTGATAATTTACTTAAAGTTCCATATTTACAAGTTAGAGTTTTTTTCATGAACGTGAACCCTGTTTCAAAGAGGATAACAATAAAAGTAGTACATGTTAATTTTGCATATGCTATCGCTACAATGTTGACTGTTCGCGAGCTAGCTTAGCCCTCACGTAGACTGGGGGAGAAGCAACAGACGCACACTTGCACTCTACTTGGTGTTGCATCCCCTTAACTGTGTACAATACAGGCTATTTTCTGGAGCATTTAGAAATCAATTAAAAAATGAATGGGTGTGTATGTGAAAACTGGCCGGGCCGTCTGGCTGAGCTGCCTCATGGGTGTTGGGGGGGGGCTGGGACACTCTTTAGTGTGTGTTTTTAGTGCTGCTAATGTGTTGCTCTGCCGAGCAAACATAATAGGGTCTTCGCCTGAAGTACCTTCAGGCTCAGGCCTTAATAATACTTATCACTGTATTGCTGTCAAATCTTGAAAATAAAAGGCAATTAAAAAATATTTGTATAAGACAAGCTTAACAAATTAGTACAATTGGATTAATTACAGTTTCGATTTTTGAAAAAGCACAAACTTCTTCGCCTCACAAAACCTCACATGAGGATTTCAGGCATGGCACTGTGATAAGAAAAAAAAAATCCAGTGTTAATAAATCACAATCACCAACTACTTACCTAATCAGACCTGGATAATACAGGATTATTACAGGCACAATTTGCTGTTTTTGTTTAACAAACTGTTTGCTTAGAGTACAGTGTTGGCTGTCAAAAATCAAAAACATTTCACTCCATGCTATAGGGTAGCACGAGATCTTTCTGTGTGGAGTTTGCATGTTCTCCGCGTGTCTGCGTGGGTTCTCTCTGGTACTCCGGCTTCTTCCCACCATCCAAAGACATGCAGTTTGGGACGAGGCTGATTGATTCTCTAATTTGACCGTAGGTATGAATGTGAGTGTGAGTGGTTGTTCGTCTCTGTATGTTGGCCCTGTGATGGACTGGTGACCTGTCCAGGGTGAACCCTGCCTCTCGCCCGGAGCCGCTGGGAAAGGCTCCAGCCCCCACGCCCCCACCCCCGCGACCCTTAACAGGAATAAGCAGAAGACAATGGATGGATGGATGGGCTATAGGGTAGTGGATGGGTGAACCAATCCACAAGCTCTGAAAGTTTAACCCAAACTTTAGAAATGCCTTTGAAAAGCAATTTGATGGCTGCGTTAGAGAGCAAGCTATGGACAGAGGGATCAGAACATGAATACCTGCTACCAAACCTTAAATGCACTGACGCAGATGTGGCAATTAGCACAGAATTAGATTGTAATAGACTGTTCCTAGAAGAACATGCACTTACCTGAAAGACAGGAGGAAACTGTTGTCCTCTATACTGCCACCTGAAGCAGCTGAAACCACGGTTCTGATTTCATTGATTCATTCTAGCAGGACCTGGCGTTTTTAGTTTGTATTGAAATTGTGGAACTGCTTGAAGCCTGTAAGACGGACCTGAGTTCATCCCCCTAACTTTATTGTGCCCGTGCTCATCTGCAGAGACCTGTAAGGATAAATGTTGTTGTAAAATGTGTGGAAATTAAAGCTGCAAGCAGCGTCCTTGACACCAGCCCCAATCCAACGGTGTCTTGGTCAAATCCCTGGGCCTTGTAGTTTAGGAGTTAGAAGCCTGAGTCTGATCAGAGAGTGAGAGCAGAGCTGAGAGCTGTCCCTTTAAGAACCCCTCCCCCACTGCTCTGTCTTTGATCTGTGCTAGAGAGAGAGCAGAGCTGAGAGCTGGCCCTTTAAGAACCCCTCCCCCACTGCTCTGTCTTTGATCTGTGCTAGAGAGAGAGCAGAGCTGAGAGCTGGCCCTTTAAGAACCCCTCCCCCACTGCTCTGTCTTTGATCTATGCTAGAGAGAGAGCAGAGCTGAGAGCTGGCCCTTTAAGAACCCCTCCCCCACTGCTCTGTCTTTGATCTGTGCTAGAGTGAGAGCAGAGCTGAGAGCTGGCCCTTTAAGAACCCCTCCCCCACTGCTCTGTCTTTGATCTATGCTAGAGAGAGAGCAGAGCTGAGAGCTGGCCGTTTAAGAACCCCTCCCCCACTGCTCTGTCTTTGATCTGTGCTAGAGTGAGAGCAGAGCTGCCAGCTGGCCCTTTAAGAACCCCTCCCCCACCGCTCTGTCTTTGATCTGTGCTAGAGTGAGAGCAGAGCTGAGAGCTGGCCCTTTAAGAACCCCTCCCCCACTGCTCTGTCTTTGATCTGTGCTAGAGTGAGAGCAGAGCTGCCAGCTGGCCCTTTAAGAACCCCTCCCCCAGCGCTCTGTCTTTGATCTGTGCTAGAGTGAGAGCAGAGCTGAGAGCTGGCCCATTAAGAACCCCTCCCCCACTGCTCTGTCTTTGATCTGTGCTAGAGTGAGAGCAGAGCTGAGAGCTGGCCCTTTAAGAACCACTCCCCCACTGCTCTGTCTTTGATCTGTGCTAGAGTGAGAGCAGAGCTGCCAGCTGGCCCTTTAAGGACCCCTCCCCCACCGCTCTGTCTTTGATCTGTGCTAGAGTGAGAGCAGAGCTGAGAGCTGGCCCTTTAAGAACCCCTCCCCCACTGCTCTGTCTTTGATCTGTGCTAGAGTGAGAGCAGAGCTGCCAGCTGGCCCTTTAAGAACCCCTCCCCCACCGCACTGTCTTTGATCTGTGCTAGATTGAGAGCAGAGCTGAGAGCTGGCCCTTTAAGAACCCCTCCCCCACCGCACTGTCTTTGATCTGTGCTAGAGTGAGAGCAGAGCTGAGAGCTGGCCCTTTAAGAACTCCTCCCCCACAGCTCTGTCTTTGATCTGTGCTAGAGTGAGAGCAGAGCTGCCAGCTGGCCCTTTAAGAACCCCTCCCCCACTGCTCTGTCTTTGATCTGTGCTAGAGAGAGAGCAGAGCTGAGAGCTGGCCCTTTAAGAACCCCTCCCCCACTGCTCTGTCTTTGATCTGTGCTAGAGTGAGAGCAGAGCTGAGAGCTGGCCCTTTAAGAACCCCTCCCCCACTGCTCTGTCTTTGATCTGTGCTAGAGTGAGAGCAGAGCTGAGAGCTGGCCCTTTAAGAACCCCTCCCCCACTGCTCTGTCTTTGATCTGTGCTAGAGTGGGGAGAGAGGAGGAGCACCAGAATTGGAGTGTGGAAAAGCTGAATAAGTCGGCATACGTTGGTCAAGAAAGAGGGACACAGAACACCATGTTTTTGTAGGGATTTTTGTCAGGAATGCAGTGGTGTGTTTTTTAAAAGCTGTGGGATGTATGGTGTAGACGTGAGCAGCGTTTGTTTGACAGTATGTACCCTGAGAGGACACCGTCTCCCCATAGACTTCCATTGTAAGGTGAAACGTGTCTCACCCACTTTGACAGCTTGTAAAATGGACACCAAGTGAGTTATTACAAAGTTTTTACAGATTTTTGAAGAGCAGAGTTGTGTGATTAATGTGTGTAAGTTTGGAAGCGATAGCATTAATGCCCTAGGAGCAGATAGATTTTGTTTGGGGAGTCCTCAAAAAGTCCTCATTTTGACAGTTTGGCCAAATTGTGGACATTCTGTTGTAGATAGGTGAGGGGACAGAGTGTATGGATTTTCCGTCTTGATGAGACGAGTCCAACGGTGTTGGTCCCATGTTTGTGGGACATTCGTGGGAGGAGTTATAGCACTCTAAATTATCTTTAAATTATGTTTCAGTTGTGTGGCTCCATAGGTGGCACTATAGACTTTGTAGTTGGTTTTTTTTTAGGTTAATGAATGCGTCACCAGACCGGAGAAGTGTGCCGAAATTCAGTGAATTTCATGCATGTTCAGGGGGTGAAATTAGAATATGCTCGTTATGCGCACGCTCATTAACAGCAAGAACAGTCCAGTACCAGGTTTTGAATGGTGTGGATGTGAAAACTGGCTCCAGGCCGTCTGGGGTGTTGGGGGGGCTGGGACACTGTTTAGTGGGTGTTTTTAGTGTTTTTAGTGCTGCTAATGTGTTGCTCTGCCGAGCAACATGATAGGGCCTGAGCCTAAAATGAGAAGACACAAAGTGACATGGGATGAATAAAAGGGAAAAAATTGAGCTAATTTTTTAAGTTAAGAGGGGGGACTCAATCTCTGGGACATGCTGCTCAGGTGTATGAATGATCCGAGGAGGGCGAGACCTCCCTCGTAGAGCAAATAGGCCTAAGGGTGTGTGTGTGTGTGTGTGTGTGTGTGTGTGTGTGTGTGTGTGTGTGTGTGTGTGTGGTGGTGGTGGTGGGGGGGGGGTGCTTTCAGGTGGCTGGGTTTTCTTTTCATTGTTTTTCCCTTTGCTTAGAATGGAGCAGTGACCTGTGTGTAATGGAACTTTGGCGACACCTGCTGATGATTAGTTTCTTTTGCACTTAGTGTACTGTGTATGAGGGGGATTGACACACACTGTTTCTTTTTGGCTTGGTTGGTCAATCCACCACTCAGCTGGAAATTCTTATTTTTGAAGGGATTTGGTTTTTGTTTGTAATTTACGAGAATTAGTTTGAGTCCCGGCTGGAGCACAGGATCTTTCTGTGTGGAGTCTCCATGTTCTCCCTGTGCCTATGTGGGTTCTCTCTAGTTCTCTGGCTTCCTCCCACAGTCCAAAGACATCAAGAGGGGACCAGGTTAATCCAGACTTTAAGATAAGCGGAAGAAAATGGATGGATGGATGGATGAATGGATGAATGAATGGATGAATTTATCTGGGAGAGACCAGGTTAATCCAGACTCTAAATTGACCGTCGGCGTGGCTGCGAGAGCCAATGGTTGTCTGTCTCTATGTGTTGACCCTGTGATGGACTGGCAACCCGTCCAGGGTGAACCTCACCCCTCACCTGAAGGCTGCTGGGATAGGCTCCACCCCCCCAACCTTACTCGGATAAGAGGATCCCTAGGCACTTAAACTGACTCTTCTCCTTTTTGTGGTAGAATAAGTCAGAGGGTCCAAGACCCAGCACTTTGTGATTATGTAGCACTAACTGTGTTGTGTGATGTTGTATGTTTGTTATATAAAGATTAAAAAAAAAAAAAAACAATAAAGGCTGGGGTGGCAACACTTCTTCTGCCACTAGATGGCAGTACCTGTGACCAAATCACAACTGAAGCACTTTTGCGCTTCCTATGGACTTCTCCTTAATTAGGTCTAAATTCTTGCTTGTGTTGTACGTCGCTTTGGACAAAAGCGTCTCCTAAATGAAATTGTAGAATTGTAGAATTGTAGGTAGAAAATGGACGGATGGATTTAGGAGAATTATTCAGGCAAAGGAATATTTAATTGACAGAACAACTATTAATTTACGAGAGGACACACAAGTGACACATAGCTGCATCGGATCATCGCTCGCTGGTGAGGACAGTGGCCCAGAATACAGTAAGAACAAAAACATAAGAAGTCAAGTGACAGGACTATATTGAATAATTCAGATCAGTGGAGGTGGGAACTAAATGCTTTATTAAACTAACTTTTAAGTTCACTACCAAAATGAAAATAAAATTTGGGGTAAAGTCCAATTCATATTGGAGGGGCTATAAACAAATAGGAGACAACACTCATATTTTCAACATCATTCAAACACACAGGATTCTGGAATTTAAGTTGCCATTCGACCCAATGTTTTTTTATATTACTGGTGCAGCTCCAGATTGGGCAGTGAACAACTAAAAGGAATATATGTTACATTTTCTTCTGTTAGTGGCTAGAAAGATGATTTTGACAGGAGAGAGTAGCAACAAAATTTACAATGGAAAAAATGACTGCATCTCTCCAGGTCAAAACCGATATTATTCCAAAGAGATGGGCTCCTGTGATAACATATCTCTGTTCACCAGTATATTAGTTTTCTTCTGTCTCTGTTCAATTTTTATTTTTCTGTTTCTGATTCTGAAGAAAATCCCTCTTTTACACTTTTAAAAATCCCTCTTTTGTGTTCCGGTTGTTTATTTTCTTTAACATCTTGATTCAATGTCCAGCACATGTGCCATTGTGTAAATACTTTCTTTCTTATCATTTTGTCAATCTTATTTTAGCTTAAGTGCAAAGATGGTTTGCCAAGGACAAATAAACATTTTGCTCAAGGCTAAACACAATACATGCTAGACATGCTATACATGCTTGAAACTATACATGCTAAACACTATACACGTTAACACTATACATGCGAAGCACTATACATGTCAAACACAATACATGCTAAATGTAATACATGCTAAACACAATACACAGTAAACACTATACATGCTAAACACCATTCACGTTAACACAATACATGCTAAGCACTAATCATGTTAAACAATACATGCTAAGCACTAATCATGTTAAACAATACATGCTAAACACTATATATGTTAAACACTATACATGCTAAATACTACACATGTTAACCAATACATGCTAAACACTGTACATGTTAAACAATACATGCTAAACACTATATATGTTAAACACTATACATGCTAAATACTATACATGTTAACCAATACATGCTAAACACTGTACATGTTAAACAGTACATGCTAAACACTATATACTGTATGTTAAACACTGTACATGCTAAACAATACATGCTAAATACTATAAATGCTAAACACTATATATGTTAACCAATACATGCTAAATACTATACATGTTAACCAATACATGCTAAACACTGTACATGTTAACCAATACATGCTAAACACTGTACATGTTAAACAATACATGCTAAATACTATACATGTTAACCAATACATGCTAAACACTACATGTTAACCAATGCATGCTAAACACTGTACATGTTAACCAATACATGCTAAACACTACATGTTAACCAATACATGCTAAACACTGTACATGTTAAACAATACATGCTAAACACTGTATACTGTATGTTAAACACTGTACATGCTAAATACTGTACTATACTTGTTAAAAACTATACATGCTAAACACTATACATGCTACACAGAATACACGTTCAATATTATACACATTTAACACTACGTGCTAAACACTATGCATGCTCAACAATATACGTGCTAAACGCTACACACATTAAAAGCTATTCATGCCAAACACTTAATATATAAAAACTAGTTTAGGAATTGAAAACGTTTTGGGGGTCAAAGAGCAAGTTTTACAGAAAGAGATTCTCTACTGTTCTCTAAAAACCTCCTCATCCTGTGAGTGTTCTCATTAACAGGCCTGGTGCAGGAGACTTGTTGCCACTTTTTAATGTGTCCATCAATTTATGTTCTTTCTTCTTTGTTCTGTCTTTATCTACTTTTACTGGCAAGTTGTGTTTGTCCATCAGTGAAGCTGATGCCAGTCGACACCTCCTAGTACTGAAAGCCTGTCAAGTCTTTTTTCTGAGTTTTGTCTGCAGTTGACCACAGTGCATGAACACAAGTTTACACATACACACACATACACACACTAGCTAACCCTTGATACTCTAAATTGACAGTAGACGTGACTGTGAATGGTTGTCTGTCTCTATGTGTTGGCCCTGCCATGGACTGGCGACCTGTTCAGGGTGAACCCCACTTCTCGCGCAAAAGCCTCTGGGATAGGCTCCAGCCCCCCCCCCCCCCCCCCCCCGCGACCCTTAACAGGAATAAGCAGAAGACAATGGATGGATGGATGGGCTATAGGGTAGTGGATGGGTGAACCAATCCACAAGCTCCAAAAGTTTAACCCAAACTTTAGAAATGCCTCTGAAAAGCAATTTGATGGCTGCGTTAGAGAGCAAGCTATGGACAGAGGGATCAGAACATGAATACCTGCTACCAAACCTTAAATGCACTGACGCAGATGTGGCAATTAGCACAGAATTAGATTGTAATAGACTGTTCCTA